>NC_134496.1:54987479-55187479 GCF_040206685.1 Ascaphus truei | reverse complement strand
CCATGAACACGAGACTGTCACGGGAGATGGGCAATTTTCCGGGATCAATGCACCAGACAGGACCTGGACAGGAGTCATATAAAGGATATTTATTCTGTCTGAAGCCAGCAGACACAAAACAAACCACAAAAAGAACTTACAGTCCCCAAATGGTGCTGGGCGCCAGGCTTACCCGGGAGCACTTCCAGGGCCGTAAGGGATCCAGGCGTCCCGAACCTCAGGGAACCAGTTCTCCTCAAAGCAACTTTACAAGTCTTGCTCACAATTCTCGTTCGCAGCGTCTCGGACAAGCGTGCACGTCCCGGGGCACAAAGGAGGTCTGAATCTCCCGCTGGAATCGGCCAGAGCTTCGTTCCGGTGTATCTCTGGCAAAGACTCGGGACACACCGCTTAGTCAGGTTACACGCCATCTCCGGAATGTCTCTGGAGCTCAGATCTGCGCCCTTTATATAGTTTTCCCATCTCCATAGGAAAGCATGGAGGACAGGGTCGCAACCAACGACGCACAGATGCTGCATGGGGACCAATCACAGCGAGAGGGCTAGCCTGTGGTGGCCAATCCTGGCTGGGGGTGTGTGCAGCTAGGACGGCCCACAGGGGCAGGCAGACAAGTCGGGATTACAAACTGACCAATCAGAACAGCACCTATGTGGCTCATACCCAGTCACTGTTCTGTGGGCCGGCTGGATATCTCCCGCTGAGATCAGCGCCTTGCTGTCCAGAGCATTCAATTGCATGAGGATCGCCCATCCCCGCTTTCCTCTGCTCCCAACCCTGCACCTCCCCCTTCTCGATTGGCGAGAACCCTGGTCCCTTGATGTGCAGGCTGAGTAAGTGTGTTACCAGCCTAGCATGACAAGGGAACAGAAAAGTTGTGGGGAGTTGTGTGTGGGTATTATGCAGGGTATTATGTGTATAGGAGTATTGTGTTGAGGGGTTGAATTGTATGTGTGTGTGGTGGAGGGGGTTGAATTGTGTGTGGCGGAATTGTTTGTGTGTGTTGGGGGGTTGTGAGTTGCGTGGGTGTGTGTGGTCAGTGGGGATTGAGTGAGAGGAGGGGGGCAATGAGTGATAAAGGGGAGGGAGAGTGTAAGAGGAAAGGGGAGAGTGTGTGAGCAAGAGAAGGGGGAGGGAGAGAAGGGAGGGAGAGAGGGATGGTGTAATACAAGGGGGGACAAAATAGAGGAGGTGAGAAGGTGGCCCCACTCAGTGGCAGACTTACCTTTTTACCTCCCACAGGCTCAAGGGCAGCCCTCCTCCGCATAACTGCGGCATGACGTCACGCTGTCATGGCAACGCGTCGTCATGTGATGAAGTGTAATGTGATGTTGGGTCACCATGACAACGTGACGCTGCAGGAGGGTGGCTGCACCGGCGAAAGTAAGACCACACACACAAAAAAATTGCCTCCCCCAAACAATTGCGGGAAATCAGCCTTTGGCCCCAGTGTGGTCTCTATTCCTGGGCCCGAGGGAAAGAGACGTGGAACCCACAGTATACCCTACAGCAGCGTTTCCCAAATGGTGGGTCGCGACCCGGCACCGGGTCACGGAAGCAAAATTGCCGGGTCGCAGTGAGGCTGGCCGCACGGCGTCCCCCCCTCCCTCCTTGCAGGGTTCACCCCTCCCTCCTTGCGGCGGCCCGAGGTGAGGTGCGGGACAGTGCTGAAGTGGGGTGTCAACGGTGATTCGCTGACTCGGGCTCCTACTGCAGCCCCGCATCATGATTTTGCCGCCCATGACATGCTCCGCCCCCCCACAGGACACGATGCCCGGCGTGATAGGAGGTTGGAAGTGGTGCGGGGGCGCACCTGTGTCTCTGTTCCTCGCGCTCCCTTCCCCTCAGTCCCCTTGGTGCAGGAGATAGGCGCAGGGGGTGGGCAGTGGTGGCTGCGCGGTCGTTGGCGGGCAGAGGGAGGCGTGGAGCCGCCTGCTCGGATCAAGGGCCTTTCCTCTCTCCCCCGCCCCCCCCCCCCCCCACTCACATCCGTCGCTGCCTCTGTAATAAATTGTGTGTGTGTGTATATAAAGGAGTGTGTGTGTATAGGGGAGTGTGTGTGTATAAGGGAGAGAGTGTGTGTGTATCAGTGGGTGCGTGCATCAGTGGGTGCGTGCGTGTGTATATATAGGGGAGAGAGTGTGAGTGTGTGTGTGTGTGTGTGTGTGTGTGTAGGAGAGAGAGAGAGAGTGTGTGTATCAGTGTGTGTGTGTAGGGGAGAGAGAGAGAGAGTGTGTATCAGTGTGTGTGTATAGGTGAGTGTGTATCAGTGGCTGCGTGTGTGTGTATAGGGGAGAGATAGTGTGTGTATATATAGGGGAGTGTTTGTGTATCAGTGGCTGTGTGTGTGTGTGTGGGGGAGAGAGAGTGTGTGTGTGTGTGTGTGTGTGTGTGTGTGTCTGTGTCTGTGCAGGCCAGCAGTGGCTGTGTGTGTTTGGTCTGTCTGTGTCAGTGTCTGTAGGTCAGTGACTGTGTGCATCTGTGCAGGTCAGAGAGAGGGTGGGGGGGAGGGAGAGAGAATAGAGGGGATTGGGAGACTATATGAAATCTGTATGGACATTCATAACGGTTTTATTTCACCTATAGGCGATAAAAATTTTAGTGGGTCACGAAAGAGAAGTTCAAAAATAACCGGGTCACGGAAAAAAAAGTTTGGGAAACGCTGCCCTACAGATAAGAACTTTTACTATGTTCTAATTACTTTCTTCCCAAGAACACACGGGCCTTCAACCTCTTCTCCAAGCAGCCACGCTTAGTGCAGCCACGCTTAGTGCAGCCACGCTTAGTGCAGCCAGCCTCGCTGTACGTTTTCCGTTTCTTGGTACTTTCCACTTTCTTTTTCTGTTCCTTGTCTGTATTGCTATTCTCTATTTTTTGTACCTTACTGTCTGCATATTAAACTCCTTGGCGCTCTCGACCACACTGATTGCAAGCTCACGCTCTTTGTGAATCCCACTGCATTTGTTTTACGTTGTATTAGTTTTTGGTGAGCCTGTGGCCTCCTGATTTATCGTCCCATTGACCCCCACAAACCACAGTATATTTTATGTATTTAGCCTCAGCTTCTGTAGAAGTTTGTGCGGTCCCGATAAATAGGTGAGGCTCTCTTTGGAGGTAGCCAGCACTTCATCAGACGGCGAAGCTCTAAGCAGTGCACCTGGATGTCACCATTGGCTGTGCCGGCTGCTGCCACGCGACCACGTGTTGGTGCAGCCAGCGTTTGATTCACGAGCTCTATCCCGGCTGTGGGTGTCCTTGTCAGGACTATGTTTACCAGTTACCTTCTTCGTTGCCGATGTTCTAGGCTGTCTCATCACACTCACTAAAGGATCAATATGAAAAGATGGATTATTGCATTGCTAACTTACAATGTGTAGCAACCCTGAATCACCAGAAACATTTGAGGGTCACCGTGCCTTGGTAAGATTTCTTTGTGAAGTGTCAATTACTCAAAAACTTATCAAAAAGAGGCCACGGAGGTGGAATGTATTTGGCTTCTCCATTGCTGGAGACCCAAGCTAAGCTTTGCTAAAGGGCTTAAGAAATAATGAATTCTACCTTCTGACTCTCGCGCACGTCTCGCGTGTGTCACATGCCTGTTCTGCATAATTGATCCATTAGTTTTTTTTCAATTTTTTACTCTGGCTGATTCAGAAAATTGTCAATTAAAAAAAGTGCCTTAAAGTAGTTGAACCTCAGCCAAGCCATTTAGTTCATCAAATATCAGTTAAAAGGCTTTTTGATCAACATATGCATAAAACTGAGAATCAGCTTTCAAACTAATCACAATTAATCTATAATACTTCTGAATAATGTTTTTATAGCACACATAGAAATGTTTGTGCAGTGGGAAGGAGACTTTCCATATGAGCATTGTAATATCCCGACTGCTCCTCTGCAGAACATCTCACCTGGCCTCCCAAGAGTAATATCTTTTGGCCCACTCCGGTTCTGGTTTAATGCCGGCTGTCCAGCGCAGTCACTTCCTGGGTTCCAGAACTATTTACACCAGGCAGTGTCTCACACCATTGCTGGTGCAAACAGGGGTTATTCTATTGTGCAGTTGCCTCGCTGGCTCTGGTGTTCACTGCTGCACCTACCCCCTACTATTGGGACCCTTCTAACTCTACTGGATTCCTGTGTATGATCCGTACCTGCCTGACCTCCTGTTTGCCTGCCTCTCAGCCTCTTCATTGCTGGGCCCCTCCTTGCTCCCAGGACCCCCTCCTCATTCCCGGACCCCCTCCTCATTCCCGGGCGCCCTCCTCATTCCCGGGCGCCCTCCTCATTCCCGGGCCCCCTCCTCATTCCCGGGCCCCCTCCTCATTCCCGGGCCCCCTCCTCATTCCCGGGCCCCCTCCTCATTCCCGGGCCCCCTCCTCATTCCCGAGCCCCCTCCATGCTCCCGGGCCCCTCCTTGCTCCTGGGCCCCCTCCTTGCTCCCAGGCCCCCTCCTTGCTCCCGGGCCCCCTCCTCGCTCCCGGGCACCCTCCTCGCTCCTGGGCCCCCTCCTTGCTCCTGGGCCCCCTCCTTGCTCCCGGGCCCCCTCCTTGCTCCCGGGCCCCCTCCTCACTCCCGGGCCCCCTCCTCGCTCCCGGGCCCCCTCCTTGCTCCCGGCCCCCTCCTTGCTCCCAGGCCCCCTCCTCGCTCCCGGGCCCCCTCCTCGCTCCTGGGCCCCCTCCTTGCTCCCGGCCCCCTCCTCGCTCCCAGACCCCCTCCTTGCTCCCGGGCCCCCCCCTTGCTCCTGGGCCCCCTCCATGCTCCTGGGCCCCCTCCTTGCTCCCGGGCCCCCTCCTCGCTCCTGGGCCCCCTCCTCGCTCCCGAGCCCCCTCCATGCTCCCGAGCCCCCTCCTTGCTCCTGGGCCCCCTCCTCGCTCCTGGGCCCCCTCCTCGCTCCCGGGCCCCCTCCTTGCTCCCGGGCCCCCCCCTTGCTCCTGGGCCCCCTCCATGCTCCTGGGCCCCCTCCTTGCTCCCGGGCCCCCTCCTCGCTCCCGAGCCCCCTCCTCGCTCCCGAGCCCCCTCCATGCTCCCGAGCCCCCTCCTTGCTCCTGGGCCCCCTCCTCGCTCCTGGGCCCCCTCCTCGCTCCCGGGCCCCCTCCTTGCTCCTGGGCCCCCTCCTTGCTCCCGAGCCCCCTCCTTGCTCCCGGGCCCCCTCCTCGCTCCTGGGCCCCCTCCTTGCTCCTGGGCCCCCTCCTCACTCCCAGGCCCCCTCCTTGCTCCTGGGCCCCCTCCATGCTCCTGGGCCCCCTCCATGCTCCCGGCCCCCTCCTTGCTCCCGGCCCCCTCCTTGCTCCCGGCCCCCTCCTTGCTCCCGGCCCCCTCCTTGCTCCTGGGCCCCCTCCTTGCTCCTGGGCCCCCTCCTTGCTCCCGGCCCCCTCCTTGCTCCTAGGCCCCCTCCTCGCTCCTGGGCCCCCTCCTTGCTCCTGGGCCCCCTCCTCACTCCCAGGCCCCCTCCTTGCTCCTGGGCCCCCTCCATGCTCCTGGGCCCCCTCCATGCTCCCGGCCCCCTCCTTGCTCCCGGCCCCCTCCTTGCTCCCGGCCCCCTCCTTGCTCCCGGGCCCCCTCCTCGCTCCTGGGCCCCCTCCTTGCTCCTGGGCCCCCTCCTTGCTCCCGGCCCCCTCCTTGCTCCTAGGCCCCCTCCATGCTCCTGGGCCCCCTCCATGCTCCCGGCCCCCTCCTTGCTCCCGGCCCCCTCCTTGCTCCTGGGCCCCCTCCATGCTCCTGGGCCCCCTCCATGCTCCCGGCCCCCTCCTTGCTCCCGGCCCCCTCCTTGCTCCCGGCCCCCTCCTTGCTCCCGGCCCCCTCCTTGCTCCCAGCCCCCTCCTCGCTCCTGGGCCCCCTCCTCGCTCCCGGGCCCCCTCCTTGCTCCTGGGCCCCCTCCTTGCTCCCGGCCCCCTACTTGCTCCCGGCCCCCTCCTTGCTCCTGGGCCCCCTCCTTGCTCCTGGGCCCCCTCCTTGCTCCCGGCCCCCTCCTTGCTCCCGGCCCCCTCCTTGCTCCTGGGCCCCCTCCTTGCTCCTGGGCCCCCTCCTCGCTCCTGGGCCCCCTCCTCGCTCCTGGGCCCCCTCCTCGCTCCTGGGCCCCCTCCTTGCTCCTGGGCCCCCTCCTTGCTCCCGGCCCCCTCCTTGCTCCTAGGCCCCCTCCTTGCTCCGGGCCCCCTCCTTGCTCCTGGGCCCCCTCCTTGCTCCTGGGCCCCCTCCTTGCTCCCAGCCCCCTCCTTGCTCCCGGGCCCCCTCCTTGCTCCTGGGCCCCCTCCTTGCTCCCGGGCCCCCTCCTCGATCCCGGGCCCCCTCCTTGCTCCTGGGCCTCCTCCTTGCTCTTGGGCCCCCTCCTTGCTCCGGACCCCCTCCATGCTCCCGGGCCCCCTCCTTGCTCTGAGCCCCCCTCCTTGCTCCGAGCCCCCCCTCCGCGCTCCCGAGCCCCCCCTCCTCGCTCCCGAGCCCCCCCTCCTCACTCCCAGCCCCCCCCTCCTCACTCCTGGGCCCACTATTTCATTGTACAATTCTCTCTGGCCCCTGAGTGCAGCTCATTACCCCCTTGTGTGTTATCGGAGGGGGTGTGGTGGTTACCCATCTGCTGCTGTGCACTCTACGGTCCGTGTGGTCACAGTTTGCAGCAGCCATTGTTCACACCCAAGCAGATTGATCCAGGGAAAATGTTTGCTGAAATTACTCAAGCTTCATCTGAGTTAAAAGCCGAGGATGCAGCTATTCGGCAGGACAATGCTACAATTCGGCAGGACAATGCTACAATTCCCCAGGACAATGCTACAATTCCCCAGGACAATGCTACAATTCGGCAGGACAATGCTACAATTCGGCAGGACAATACTACAATTCCCCAGGACAATACTACAATTCCCCAGGACAATGCTACAATTCCCCAGGACAATGCTACAATTCCCCAGGACAATGCTACAATTCCCCAGGACAATGCTGCAATTCGCCAGGACAATGCTACAATTCCCCAGGACAATGCTACAATTCCCCAGGACAATGCTGCAATTCCCCAGGACAATGCTACAATTCCCCAGGACAATGCTACAATTCGCAGGCACAATGCTACAATTCCCCAGGACAATGCTACAATTCCCCAGGACAATGCTGCAATTCCCCAGGACAATGCTGCAATTCCCCAGGACAATGTTGCAATTCACCAGGACAATGCTACCATTCACCAGGACAATGCTACAATTTGCCAGAACAATGCTGCAATTCCCCAGGACAATGCTGCAATTCGCCAGGACAATGCTACCATTCGCCAGGACAATGCTACCATTCGCCAGGACAATGCTACAATTCCCGAGGACAATGCTACAATTTCCCAGGACAATGCTACAATTTCCCAGGACAATGCTACAATTCCCCAAGACAATGCTGCAATTCACCGGGACAATGCTACAATTCCCCGGGACAATGCTACAATTCGCCAGGACAATGCTACAATTCGCCAGGACAATGCTACAATTCGCAAGCACAATGCTACAATTCCCCAGGACAATGCTTCAATCCCCAGAACAATGCTACAATTCCTCAGGACAATGCTGCAATTCCCCAGGACAATGCTGCAATTCCCCAGGACAATGCTGCAATTCCCCAGGACAATGCTACCATTCACCAGGACAATGCTACAATTCCCCAGGACAATGCTACAATTCCCCAGGACAATGCTACAATTCACCAGGACAATGCTACAATTCCCCAGGACAATGCTACCATTCACCAGGACAATGCTACAATTCCCCAGGACAATGCTACAATTCCCCAGGACAATGCTACAATTCACCAGGACAATGCTACAATTCGCCAGGACAATGCTACAATTCGCCAGGACAATGCTACAATTCGCCAGGACAATGCTACAATTCGCCAGGACAATGCTACGCCCCTAACACAAGTACATTCTCTACAGGCCAATTTGGATGCTTTACTGTCCCAACCCCAACCAGTGCAACCTTCTCCTGGAGGCCTGGTAACTTCACCCGCATTGCTCAGTGATAACGCTGCTGGGGGTGAGCGCCGGATCACTTGGTTCTCGCACGGAATGCTGGGTATAACGGCGCCTCTATGTCTCGCACTGCACCTCTCTGTCTCACACTGCGCCTTTCTCTCGTACTGCCCCTCACTCTCACTGCGCCTCTCTCGCACTGCGCCCCTCTCTGTCACGCCCTGCGCCTCTCTCTCGCACTGCGCCTCTCTCTCTCTTTCTCTCGCACTGCACCTCTCTGTCTCACACTGCGCCTTTCTCTCTCGTACTGCGCCTCACTCTCACTGCGCCTCTCTCGCACTGCGCCCCTCTCTGTCACGCCCTGCGCCTCTCTCTCGCACTGCGCCTCTCTCTCTCTTTCTCTCGCACTGCACCTCTCTGTCTCGCACTGCACCTCTCTATCTCGCACCACACCTCTCTCGTGCACTGCGCCTCTCTCTCATGCACTGCGCCTCTCTCTCGTGCACTGCACCCCTCTCTCATGCACTGCGCCTCTCTCTGTCCCAGCAAATCAGCATGCAAATACGTCTCTGTGCAGTGACATGTACAGTACAGTATGCCCGTCCCTAATCAGCAAGCTCTATGTCTAGGACGGAGTGCAGGTGGTTATGTATGGAAACGCCAAGCACTACACTCACATACAGTGCTATAAACAAAGGGTTTCATGAGAGGTGAAGTTCTTCTATTCAGATATATATATATATATATATATATATATATATATATATATATATATATATATATATATATATATATATATATATATATATATATATATATATATATATATATATATATATATATATATACCACAATTATTAAGGTTATGGTGAGTAAAAAAAGGTGACAAAAACCCTGCACAGTAAAGCATATAGCAACTGTAAATATTACTGTATGTTCATTTGCATGTCTTAGATAGGTCTGCAACCCTGTCTTTCCCCATTATCGCCCAGCATACAGCGTTTCCACTGCAGCAAGGGATTCTGGGAAATGACATGCAAATGAGCACACAGTGCCACCTTTTGTCTCAAGCTCGTATTACACAAGCAAATCCTCAAGCCAATGCATACTGTTTTAACACAGCTTTTAGACAGAGGCTGGGATGAGATGCAAAGCCAGTAAACCCACTCACAGACATGTTTCAACCTTGATGTATGTATGTATGTATGTATATATATATACACACAAAGAGAGAGAGATAAATCCAATAATACATTTCCACTCTTGGTACTTTTTTTTAGCTAGGTTACTAAAACTGATGTTAGACCAATACAAAGTTGCCTAAGTCAACACAACAGTATTCCCTTATTATTTAGTAAATGCAATGTTTTATTTCATGCACATATAATTTTTGTAACTTTTCCACTAAAGATGACATTTGACCTTTATAGTATACAGTAGTTGAAGACAATATAGAGAAATACATAATTTTTATCTGTTACATTTACAGTGGACGAGTCTCTTTTAGTACATAATGTGCAGCCGTTTACTATGAAAATAAGATATACTTTTGGCACTTTTTGCTCTTTTCTGATAAGTTTGTATATTTAAAAAAATGCAGCGTAAGATTTAGTAAGACTTCTAGAAACATTTCATTTTAATTAAAGTTATTCCCAAAATTAAAAGCCACAGAAATAAGGATTTGAGTATCCTCCCGAGATTCACAGAATGAGCACACGTTTTGCAGTCAGAGTTTGGCGTGACTGGTAGAAAAACATTAAATCCCTTTATCAAATTGTCTTACTCTTGAAATTAGAAGTTACTTTGGACTAGAATAGATGTATTGACGTTGGATTTTACAACTCTCATAAAGGTGAAAAAAATGTTACGTTTGGTGTCCTCTGCTTTCCTTAAACTTCTCCGTCTGTCCAAGAGACACAACTGGAATTTCCATTTCATTGGATTCGACACAACCCGTTCGCCTAGAAGTACTGAGCTCCGTTAAATCAGGGATCATAACCTGCGTTACCTGAAACAGGAACGGACATTATGTTATATACTGTAGTATCCACAAAGCTAATTATATAAAGAAAAACAAATGTGTACATCTCACTGGCCCATGTTTAATATCACATTATAGCAGAATAACATTTTGTTATCCTCCAATAATGTCCGCCCTGGCGTTACTCCGATCCAGACTCGGAAACAGGCTTCTGCTGAAGTAGAGAGAGAGGAGACGGAGAAAACACCAGGAAATAATGTTGATTTCAATTATGCCGCCGAACTGCGGCAGTATTATCCAGACACTGCAAAGCCTTATTTCAGGGTCTGGATATGAGTAACTCCAAGCTTAAGATGAACTTAAATAACATAACGTTAAGACCCTGCGTTCTCCGTAACTGACTTTTTAGTGGATAGAAGAGGATATAATAATGCCTAATTTGCATATAACTTGAATCTCTTTAACACCAATGTCTGTGGTAGTTAACGTTCTTTTCTTTCAGGCGTAAGGTTACGTTATTGACATGCTTTGTGGATGCGGTATTACGGTTAACATGACGGTGGGAAGGGTAAAATCACGTTAGATTGCATCTTTTGGTAAAACTTTGATGACTCTTCCCCGCTCATACTGCCATGCAAGACAGAATACAATGGATGTACAAAACGTCTGTAACACTTGCTCTATTTCTTGCTCTTTGAGTTCAGACCAAAGGTTGTGTCATCGTCCTTTAGATTACAAAGATTGGCAGAGAAAATTGGAAAGGTGACATTGACAGATAGCTGTACCAAATCAAAGGGAAGACCACTCGCCTGAAGTCATCAGCAGCCGAGGACATCCATTCATCTAAAATTAATCAAACCACAGGTCAATTTCTGCCTTGTGTACTCTAAAGAAGCACAATGTATTACAACCTCTCATGACACCTCTGAAGACCTGTTATGTCTCTTTGATGAATTTCATACTTGTTTTCAGTCTTTAAGTCCTTTACCCATTTTATTATCCTCTTCTCCAAACTAATCCCATCCCAGAAAGCCACGAACTATGGAAGTCCTTTTAAAAATCGTGATCCTAAAATCAATTCAATTAGTGATTATTGAGGCTACATTTTGGCATTCATTGCAAAGATCTCAGCTTAATTAAAATGAGAGCACGAAAATGCAACAATAAATTAGCAAGATTCAGCCACCGATCTCGTCTTTGTATTTAGCATGAGTATTCCGGCTCTCTTTTTATTGGTAATATTCGAGATAGATTGACCTAGCTTTGACGTCAGGAATATACTCAGTTCATCTGTCTGTTTTCCAAGAAGTGAATAACGTTGACAGGATGAATTATTTTCATTGGGACATTTTGGAAGATGACACAACTCGTACACTTGCAACCATTTAAAAGTGAGCTCAGCCACAGGAGATGCACATTTAAATCCTCAGCACTCAGTACTCTTCTATCAGCTGCTGGAAGCAACAACATGAACAAAACCTCTTCCATCTATTTGTGCCTTGGGACCCTAACCTTTCTTTTCATGATCTCCATGCAGTCTGCGCACGCGAAACCTTATTTGTTGCAAGGTAAGTTTACAACATGTGTGTGTTTCTGTGTAAATGTGTATATGTGTGTGTGTGTGTGTGTGTGTATATGTATATATATCTATATATATATATATATATATATATATATATATATATAGATAGTATGGAGTTGTAAATAGCTGGGGCACTCCAATTCACATGATACAGGCTGGGTGCTCTTGCAATATACACATAGATATGTAGGAATATACGCAGAGGGCGGACACTCCAATTAATTGTAGAAATGTATTTGTTCTATATACCGGTCCAGATTGGGAGAGCTTCCAATGGGAACCAACACGTCGAACAAATACATTTTTACTATTAATTGGTGTGCCTACCCTTGGAAAAAATAAATATATATATATATATATATATAAAGAGAATACCTGCACTCCTAAGCAATGGTTACAGTGATAAATGTCTCAATAAGATTGAAACGCCAATCTCACCTGGAAATAAAATATGTACTGGTTCCTGTTTTTTTTTTTTTTTTAAACAAAATGTTTATTGGGTTTTCAAGCAGAGATATACAGAAAATAAAACATTCAAGAGTGAGTATTAGGGGGGAGAGGGTACATAAAGAAATGGGGGAGTTAGGGGGGGAGGGGGACGGGACAGCTTTGTGGTGAATCAACAATTCTTATTGCTTTATACAGTTTAAAGGTGGAGTGCTGGGTATGAGTATCGTGTGGGAGCTACTGGGGTAAAGAGCCGGTCTGAGGGCCTTAAATACATACAGATGGGACACAAGAGATGTTCTGTAGGTGGGCGACGGTGTAAACACAGACTGGGAGTGAGGCT
Organism: Ascaphus truei; assembly: GCF_040206685.1. NCBI lineage: Eukaryota > Metazoa > Chordata > Amphibia > Anura > Ascaphidae > Ascaphus > Ascaphus truei. Next base: position 55,175,184 of record NC_134496.1, on the reverse strand, counting down.
AGTTGGTCTCGGGGGTTATAGACTCAGAGATATATACTCTATATATGGGCTACCTGCATGAGCTATCCAGGGAAGCCAGACTGTCTGGAAATGTCGGTAAGAATCGTTATGAAGCTCGTCAGTTTTTCCATCATACATATAAACCGCAGCTTGTTTCTAAGAGACTGAACTGGTGGAAGTTTGTCCTGCTCCCATAGCCTTGCGATGGCGCATCTTGTCGCCGTGGTAATATGGGTAATTAGCTTGTATATAGCCCTCGTGTGTTCCTGGATTGGTTTGTTAAGAAGGAACAACCAAGGATCCATGGGAATCTCTGCACCCAAGATCTGCTGGATCCAGGATTTCACCTGTCTCCAAAGGTCAGACACCTTGGGGCAGGACCACCACGTGTGTAATAGGGCGGCCACTTCACCACAGCCTTTGGGGCATAGAGGAGAGTAGCCTGGGACATTTTTAGCAATATTCTCGGGGGTGTTATAGGGCCCCGGGTATACGGCGGGTTCCGTTCCAGGGGCCCACCGTATAGGGAAAATCGCCGGAAAGCGGATCCGGCGATTTTCAGTTATTTTGCATGCGCAAATCGGCATGGTCTGCACGCGCAAACTACAGTATGCGCACGCAAACTACGGTCTGCGCATGTGCGCCGGGCGCAAATGGCCATTTTGGGCATGAGCGACTGAGGATCCAAGATGGCGGCCCCCTTCTCGGATCGCCGATCTCTCTCTCTCTCTCTCTCTCGATTAAAATGTATGTATTATGATAATTGATCTAATATCCAATGGTACAGATTGCATATGTGTATAGGTGTGGATACATAAATATGCATGGATGTGTGTGTGTATATATATATATATATATATATATATATATATATATATATATATATATTGTGTAAAAGAAAAAGAGGAAAAGCGCCCGATCCATGTGTAAAATCCAATAATAAAGGTTTAATGACACGAACAAAGACAAATGCACACTCACACTTTGCCAGTAAAATAAGAGCGTTGTATGGGACAAGCCCATGCGCCAGCATGTAACAGACTGTGGTAAGTTCGTTCCGTCCCGCTGTGTGAACAGTAAGGCTTCACTGCTGCCGGTGTCACCGTCTCAGCGTCTCTCCGGCAGCCAGCAGCAGTGAAGCTTTACTGTTCACACAGCGGGACGGAAAGAACTTACCACAGTCTGTTACATGCTGGCGCATGGGCTTGTCCCATACAACACTCTTATTTTACTGGCAAAGTGTGAGTGTGCATTTGTCTTTGTTCGTGTCATTAAACCTTTATTATTGGATTTTACACATGGATCGGGCGCTTTTCCTCTTTTTCTAATACTTAGACAATTTTTTTATATTTTTTGTCATTTTTTACATATGTTATTTTTATCTATTGCACATATTTTTACATTTTTTTGTGTCATCATATTTTTTATTATATCCACCTTCGTAGTCTATTCCATTTAATATATTTGTATTGTTTGTTTACAGGCATCTGTGCTGGGTGTGTTATATTTTGGTAGATCAGTTTCAGTGTCACAGCAATTTAGGTGTATGCTATCACAGGCGCTGTCTATAATTCTTTGTTCCCAATATATATTGTGTAGTAAAGGTTAGAGATACAGTAGTACCTATTATCAATAAATTGTTGTATATTAGCAAGTGCATTTTTTGGTTTACCACTTACCTGGATGTGCTCGGTCTTCCTCTCTGGGCCTCGGTTCTGGTTGAAGTGTGTGTGTGTGTGTGTGTGTGTGTGTGTGTGTGTGTATGTATCTGTGTGTGTATGTATGTATATATATATATGTCAACAAAATAGATGCTGGGTGCACACAAGAATATGAATATAAGTTAAAGTATACTTAACAGTCCAGGTGCTTGCAGACGAACGGGGAAAACCAACCTGTCCAAGGATAGATATAAACGAGAACAGAACTGCAGCACTCACAAATAGAAAAAAGGGGATTTAATCCAAAATCATCAGGCAGTCAGACAAAGCACCAGAGCGATGCTCTGCAGAGCTTGAGAAAGGACCAGCAGGTCTTAAACGTGCGTCACTCTGGTGCTTTGTCTGACTGCCTGAGGATTTTGGATTAAATCCCCTTTTTTCTATTTGTGAGTGCTGCAGTTCTGTTCTCTTTTATATGTATATATGTATATAATAATAATATTGACCCGTGGAGCTTACAATTTATGTTTTTGGTGCCTGCGGCACAGGGAGATAAAGTGACTTGCCCAAGGTCACAAGGAGCCGACACCGGGAATTGAACCAGGTTTCCCTGCTTCAAACTCAGTGCCAGTCAGTGTCTGTACTCACTCCTATGTATGTATGTATGTATGTGTGAATGTATATATGTATATATATGTGTGTATGTATGTATGTATGTATGTGTGTATATATATATATATACATATGTATATATATATACAGTATATATTATATTATGTATTCATTTTGTTAAAACGTTTCTTTTGATTAAATCTGTATCCCACACCAAGCTAAACATTGTCACATAGTTTCAGTGGTTCCTGTAATCTGTGGGTTTTCTGGGACACATTTTTACTGTTTTGAAAGATATTGTTTTTAGAGTTCAGTTGATTCTAATATGACAAATGGTTATTATCTCACTACCTTTGTAAAGTGGGAGGTACTGTATATTGTGAGGGGATCAGTCCTGGTTTTATAAATAGATAACATTAAAAGTGCTATTTCGTGATAACTAGAATCAGTGAATATTAATTGGGAAATACAATGTGATAAATAATGTAAATTTATAGCAAAAATACAACTATCAATGTACATGTGTATCTTGTGTGAACAATATGAAAGTTTAGCAGCCTAGGTAAAAAGGAGTCTCTTTACTCCCTGGAATAAGTGCAATAGAAGAAATTCCTTGGCACATAAACTTAGATTGACTAATTACCGTCAATAGATTTAAGTATATAGTGGTCACCGCGTCTCCTGAGAACAAAGCATATATCCATGTATTTCGTACAATTTACATTTATTAAAATACAAATTCAATCATATTTAGCACTAAATCAGTAATAACACATTGGTGGGCCCTGACCTTAATAAAGCTTATAGGGGAACCTAATAGTTATAGTTGCAGCTGATGTTCTGTTTGGATATTCCGTAGATCTTAATGTAAAGAATTTCAAATAAATGTTATATTGGACTATCGATATCCAAAGAATAAAACAATATGAATTGTGGTTGTTATATTTCATATTCAGATGTTGATGAAAAAATTCCTTGTAAGTTTTACATTTGTTGAATTTTGCTTAGTATGCCTTATATAGTATATGGAACAATTTGTTGGATAAGTTGAAAAATTGTATAATTGTTGATTAAAGAAAATTATCTATCACCTTGGCCAGCTCCCCTTGGCATGCTCCCCTTGGCCAGCTCACCTTCGCATGCTCACCTTGGCATGCTCACCTTGGCCAGCTCACCTTGGCATGCTCACCTTGGCATGCTCACCTTGGCCAGCTCACCTTGGCAGACTCACTTTGCCACTCACCTTGGCCAGCGCACTTTGGCCAGCTCACTTTGGGCAGCTCAACTTGGCATGCTCACCTTGGCCGGCTCACCTTGGCCAGCTCACTTTGGCCAGCTCTCCTTGCCAGCTCACCTTGGCATGCTCACTTTGGCCAGCTCACCTTGGCATGCTCACCTTGGCCAGCTCACCTTGGCATGCTCACCTTGGCCAGCTCACCTTGGCCAGCTCACCTTGGCATGCTCACCTTGGCCAGCTCACCTTGGCATGCTCACCTTGGCCAGCTCACCTTTGCCAGCTCACCTTGGCATGCTCACCTTGGCCAGCTCACCTTGGCATGCTCACCTTGGCCAGCTCACTTTGGCATGCTCACCTTGGCATGCTCACCGTGGCCAGCTCACCTTGGCATGCTCACCTTGGCCAGCTCACCTTGGCATGCTCACCTTGGCATGCTCACCTTGGCATGCTCACCTTGGCATGCTCAACTTGGCCAGCTCACCTTGGCCAGCTCACCTTGGCATGCTCACCTTGGCCAGCTCACCATGGCATGCTCACCTTGGCCAGCTCACCTTGGCATGCTCACCTTGGCCAGCTCACCTTGGCATGCTCACCTTGGCCAGCTCACCTTGGCATGCTCACCTTGGCCAGCTCACCTTGGCCAGCTCACCTTGGCATGCTCACCTTGGCCAGCTCACCTTGGCATGCTCACCTTGGCCAGCTCACCTTGGCATGCTCACCTTGGCCAGCTCACCTTGGCATGCTCACCTTGGCATGCTCACCTTGGCATGCTCACCTTGGCATGCTCACCTTGGCCAGCTCACCTTGGCCAGCTCACTTTGGCATGCTCACCTTGGCATGCTCACCGTGGCCAGCTCACCTTGGCATGCTCACCTTGGCCAGCTCACCTTGGCCAGCTCACCTTGGCCAGCTCACTTTGGCATGCTCACCTTGGCATGCTCACCGTGGCCAGCTCACCTTGGCATGCTCACCGTGGCCAGCTCACCTTGGCATGCTCACCTTGGCCAGCTCACCTTGGCATGCTCACCTTGGCATGCTCACCTTGGCCAGCTCACTTTGGCATGCTCACCTTGGCCAGCTCACCTTGGCCAGCTCACTTTGGCATGCTCACCTTGGCGTGCTTGTTCTATTTTACTCTTGTGAGTGGCCGTAATCTATTTTTGATTTTTATTAAAGATGATTGTACTATATCACGCTATGGAGGCTGCGCTGTCCTTTTTTTGTATTAATGTAATGTGTGTCCCCGAAATCACTAAAGCAATAAAAGGTAGAAGAGAGTGCATACCGTCCAAAAAGGGATAAATACAAAAACAAGGGCAAGAACAGGCACTCCAAGGCAAAAATATGATGTGTATTGTCTCAACATTACGGCTCAAACACGAGCTTTTCTTGGAAACACTATTATTACTGTATATTTAAAAAAAAAAAAAACTAAGCTTTACTTGTGCAATAGTATTTTTATGTACATACAGTAGGATCCGGTCTGGTGCCTGGGGTTTTACAAACACATAATACATTTTAAATTGTTCTGGAATTCTGAAACCATAGAAAACCCGTTCATCACAACAGCTTCACTGGTCAATCACTCACGGTAAATAAGTGGGAAAAAAATTGAGATCGATATCTCAAGTGACCTATTGATAAGACTTATTTACATATAGATTTGCACACTTAAGAACATTCTCTCACTTGTCTCGTCACAGTCTTATCCTCATATAACTGCATCTTCACTGGGATCATTTCAGTGTTGAATACAGTGAAGCTCTTTCGGTGATAAACTTCACCTTTGGACCCTCTTTGGTGTTTATTGATCGGGACCCAGCTGTCCCTAGGGATAAACTTTATATTAAATCCTTTTTGTATGTATAAATTGTGGGTGATACTACAAGACGCACTGTCCTTCTCTCTTCACTGAGGTTTTCCTGTGTTGTATTCCCATATTCTATTGAATTCTTTTGCAATATTTTCTCAAATATATTGAAACTTTTGTAGATAATGAGCTGATCCCAAAGAAAGAGGACCTCAGTCACCAGGACATGCTGCTAACATTGCTCCTCAATAACAACCTGCCGCTGAGAAGACCATCAAACTTTGGTAAGAAGACCTCAGTAGGTAACAGAAATACTGCTGCCACTGAAGGAATGAATAAGACCCTGTATGCTTCACACAGATCATATCATTTTCATGCTATAGCGGTGAAATTCATAGGATTTTCCAAAAATGTCCATTTCTGGACAAAACCAGCAATCTGTCTCAAAGTAGCACTAAACCAGACAAACGTATGTCCAAGTCCTTCGAGAATATCATACAAACTCTGTATGAGACGGCTGGAGGTGCCTGAGTACTAATGTGAAAGATTATTCTTTTTATTCTAGGATTGATTATATTTATACGGATATTAGTTGGGCTGCTGGTCCGTGTCCTGGGAGTGACAGAAATGTAGTTTGCTAAGTGGGAGTATTTCCAGTTTAGTGGAACAGCACATTTTAGGAACGCATGTCTTGCTTGGTAGATGGGAATGATCTTGGTTTGGAAATTGACGTTTTATTTGAAAGGTCAGTCCTGTGAGCGTTGGGCAGCAGCTTGGGGTAACGTTCACGCTGTTATGGTAAATTCATGTGTTTATCTGTAGCACATCACAGTCATGATCTGCATTACAGCTCCTCCACCCGCGCTGAAACTGCATGCCTTTCATTCCAGTTATATGTCAGCACATGACGCCATATGGTGAGACGCGGGTAACACACTTCTAACATAAATTAGTGTCAATTGTTACTTCTTATTCACAGAACTAGAGCTTGAAAACAAACTGGAGCAACTGGAACAGGTAATAAATATAACAGCTTCCATCGCAGCTGAGTTCCTTTTTGTATATTCATAAAATCAACTGTCCCACAAGTACAATATAGTACAATAATACAATGTGTGTGTGTGTGTGTGTGTGTGTGTGTGTGTGTGTGTCTGTCTAAAAGAGCTTGTGTTTAATGTTAATTTGATAGATTATTTTTTTTTTTAATGAATTATGAACATTTTTAGGTATGTCGGTGCTGAGTAGATTTAATAACTATTTAAAAAAAGGAAAAAACTGTGTGAATTTAGTAAAAATACGTGTTTCTTTTCACTAAGCATGTGTAAATGTTTGTAACCTGGCTTTTTCTCCTCCCCTCCAGTGGTAACGGAAAACAAATTGTGCCGCTTTCATAAATCTCGTGTGTGTTTGTGTGTATATATATATATATATATATATATATATATATATATATATATATATATGTAAACACAGAAAAAGAAACCTCTAAAAAGCACTGAGACAAATGATGCAGAAAATAATAATAGTAATTTATTAAATCAAAATAAGATGGAAAACAGAAAACAGCTGACTGAAACCCTGCCTAACTAAACAAAATAAATTAGCATGGGACAATAAAAAAAATATAAATAACCCCAAGAAAAATAAGCTATCATAAAAAACAAAACATATAATGAACAAAACCTCAGAAAATGAAACCACTATGGGGACAAAGTACCCATAGTGATCCACAACCGGACGGTCGTATAATGGAGATAATGAACAGAAAACCAATAGAAGAAAATAAATGTAAACCTCTAAAGGAAATAAGTAAACAGAGAGTGGTTAAATATACCAGGCATACTATGCTAGTGTATGGGGCACTGCAATAAAGAAACCTATGGGCATGAAACTATAAATATAGTACATGTTTCCTGAAACCAGGGTCACGAATGGTGTATGATTAGTTCCAGTAAGCTTAACTCATGTCTCACCTCTTCCAAAGCACAAACAAGTCCTTTTCTCTTTCTTAATTTTATTGAGGGAAAATCACAGGGAGATAGGTGCTTGTAGATGTAATGTAGATAGAGAGTGCTTATCTGTTTGAAGTGCAGTGTATCAATGATGAGACAGTGTAAAACAAAAAGGCCTTGCTGGGGCAATTAGGCAGCTACTCACTCAGAGTCCAGGGTGAAAAGGAAGTGCCAGTGTATTCTGGGTAGCAAGATAGCCTGGGGACAGACCGTCTGTCAGCAAGGCAGAGGGGGAGAGGGCAGACTAACCCATTCTGACAGAAAGGCTGAGGTTGCTGTAGCAACTCACTGGCATAATGCAGAGACAGGGTTCGCAACACTGTGTCTAACACACAAGCACTGTGAGTGCACCGAGCAAAATACATGCAGCTGGAATGAGAACCTGACAAGCAGAAACTGCAAAGGAAAGGGGGCGGGGGGTGAAACAGAAATGTGGTTCTTGTTCCATGACACTCCCTGTCTGGTATCTGGAGATACCACTATATAACTTGAATGTGTGGAACATATGTGCAATGCAAACAAACATAACATAATAATGCAAAGTCCATGTCCACATAACGAGGGGATACCGGCCGGTACCACTGGCGTTGAAATCCCTTGGCAAAGTCTTTTAGTAAAGGATGTTGGGTGGATGAACCGGTCCAGGTTAGCTGGGTTCACCACAATGTCTCTCTGTGAAAGTCTCTGGCACTGTTTCTGTTTAAACTTATGGAAGAACAGTCCTTTTGTCTCTGTGGTTTTACCTACAGAGTGCATCCCCTTGTAGGTATGCCAGTTGTGGCAGCCTGTCACTCTGACACCTGGCGTTTGGCAGAAGGAGATGGCCTTTGGCTCCTTGCGGAAGCAGATCGACACTCCTGGAAGACCAGTTGTCGAATCTAGTCCAGTAAAGAGGGCGTCATTCGGGGAGACTCCCAGGAGCTGAGCACTGGGGCTGAACACTACACGGATTTGATCGGGTTCCTGAGGGTGGTAGACCCCAGAAGACTGGAGGTACCAGCATTCTTCACCTTTCTATATTAGAGGTGCTGGCTTTGCGTGGCCGGTAAGGAATATCTTCTGGATGAAGGCCACAAAGTTGTTTTTGGTCTCCGGTTCCCTTTGTAGGTCGCAGAGGTGCGAAGTGAACCTAGAGATGGCATGTTCTCCATTGTTCGGGAGGCGCCTTCTTGGTGAACGGAATGGTAGCGGGTTCACCCAACTGCCCGGTCCGTCTTTGACGAGCTCCTTGACCGTTAACATTGGAAATCCTCTATCTCCCATCGATGGTGTTTGCTTGTCGTCATCCCTTGTGGTCTGGAACGCTGTGCACCCTAAGTCATTGGTGCATTCCTCTTGCAAGAGAACGTCTCCACGTATTTGGGTAAGACACCTTTGTGTCTCTTTGTTGACTGCCGTCAGGAGGTTGTTCTCTCCCTGGACATGACGAAAAACAGTCTCTTTTGTCCTTGTAAATCCCTTTGTGAAATGTCTCTGCGACTGTCTCTTTTTTGACGTGTGAGAGGACAGTCTTTTTGACACTGTGGCTTCACCTGCAGGGCGCCATCCTTTGCAGCTATGCCAGCCGTGACAGCTGGCTGCTTTATCGCTTGATACTCTGTGGAGAGGAACAACTGTACATCTTAGCCATGCCATTGCTCGCGGGAGGATCCTCCGATTGTTTATTGTCTTTTGGACGATCCCTTTGTCGGTCACCTTTGGGAGGTTACTTTCTTCCTTCAGTGGAGTCGACTCATCATCCTTGGTTGTCTGAACCACTAAGCATCCCAGGCCATTGTCACATCCCCCTGATGTGAGGATGTTCTTGTCGATCTCAGGGGTATGACCTTGTCTCTTCTCTTCACTTGGCCCTCCTGTCACTTGGAGATTGTAAGGAATCCACACCTCAGTTTACTGTTTGCCTTGCCTTACAAACTTGTGCAGTCCTGGAGAACTGCTCCTGATATTCACTGCAGCTCCACCCTGGGTTCACTCATTGAGGCAATGCTGTCACACGCCCCAATTGCTATTGGTTCACTGACCTTTAAAGACAGCCTTCCCACAATGCTCCATGCTGAGCATAGTCCTTCCTGGATGTCACAAGTGTTCTGCCACAAGCCCTAAGGCTTGGCCCTGTTGTGTGCTAATCTCTCTAGTTCTTTTCCCTAGTTCATGCAGAGGTCTGTTCCTGTCTCCTGTGCTGAAGCGGAGTACTCTTCATGTTAACTTCAGATCCCTGTTTCCTGAGGCCGGCTGCTAGTCTCATGCAGCGGCCTGTTTCTGTCTCCTGTGCTGAAGCGGAGTACTCTTCATGTTAACTTCAGATCCCTGTTTCCTGAGGCCGGCTGCTAGTCGCATGCAGCGGCCTGTTCCTGTCTCCTGTGCTGAAGTGGAGGTCTCTTCAGTGTTGACTTCAGCTCCCTGTTTCTTGAGGTCTGCTATCCTTCTATAGCAGAGCCTATCTACTGGTTCCTGGGGCCTGCCGCTAATTCTCCACTGCAGAGGCCGTGTCCGGGTTCCTGTGCTGAAGCGGAGGATTCTCCAGTGCGTACTTCAGCTTCCAGTTTCCTGAGGCCTGCTGTCCTTCCCTAGAAGAGGCCGGTCTATGAGTCCTGAGGTCTGTAGCTCTCTCTCTCCTTGCACAGGCCCGCTCTGGACTCTTGCGCTGAAGCACTGGTTTATCAGTGCTGTCTGGCGGTGTGCCCACTCCTGTCTGCCTATCCCTTCCTGAGACCAGTACCATGGGCCATGGTCGCCGCACGCGCAGAACCCACGCCAGCGCTCACGCTCCTAAGCTGAAGTGGGGAACTTCTGATTACGTGTTGCCGAACTCCTGCTTGAATAACGTTTGTCCTGATCTCTCCAGTCCTGACCATGGCTTGTCCACTGACGATGCTGCCTTCTCCAGTCCCGACCCTGCTACATACGACTACGAACTGCGCAATCCGGATCAGCCTGCGCGGTCTAAGGTCGGTGCTTTTGCAACCCCACCTCAGCCACACGGTCCGACCCAGGTTTGTGGCGAGCACAACCGTGACAGAGATGGCCAAGACATGGTTCAGAGAGGGATGTGTGTCCACATTCTGTTATCACAGTTCTGCGGGCGTCAACATAGTCTGTCCATGCTCTTTGTCAGTGCACGCGTTGCCCACTATCACCCATCCTAGGTCAAGTCTTTGGGCGTATGGTGCGTTGTGGGGTCCGTTATGCTGTTTACGGACTTTATGTACCCTCATGATGTCCCTACCGAGCAGCAGCAAGATCTTGGCGCCTTTTCTACCGACAGGATGTAGTTGGCTATTCCTCTGAGGTGCGGGTGATGGCGTGCCACGTCTGGTGTGGGAATCTCGTCCCTGTTTGTGGCCATGTGGTTGCACTCGATGAGTGGGGGGAGAGCTATCTTCACTCTGTTATCCACTGAATGTATCACGTAACCGCTTGCTCTTCTCCCTGTTGACTCAGTTGACCCTGCACAGGTTCTGAGGGTGTAGGGTGAGGCATTGTCTTGTAAGTTGAATAAGTTGAAGAACTCCGTCTTCGCCAATGATCTGTTGCTTTGGTCGTCGAGGATTGCATACATCCGAATAGCCTTCTCTGGTTGTCCCTGGGGGTGCACTGCGACAAGGCATATTTTGGAGCAGGACATTTTGTCACTTTCTTTTCCGCAAACCTCAGTGCGCTGAGACGTGACGGATGTTGGCTCTCCTTCCTCACCGCCATGCTCCGCTACGGAGGATGGGTTGTTGAGTTGGTGGAGTGTCAGCGCCTCTGGATGTAAAGATGTTACGTGCTTGTCACTTTTGCACACTGTACATTTGATTTCTTCTTTACAGTCTCTGGCTAGGTGAGTCGTGGAACCGCAGCACCTGAAGCAAACTCTGAATTCTCCAAGTAACCTCTTGCGTTCCTCTAGGGACTTCATCCTGAACCCAAAGCACTTGTTAACTGGGTGTGGCTTCTTGTGTATGGGACATTCCCTGTTTGGGTCCCTTGGTTCCTCGTCTCCGGCGACTGACTGATCGGGAGTAGTTTGGGTCGTGGGGGACACGTCCATCCTGTGGACCGAGATGGGTGTTTGAGTGTTACCGTATCTCGCCACTGGTCTCTCATTCCTCAGGCCGCTTGCACTGTGTGTGGTTTGCGCACCCAAGATGAAACTGGGATCGTTCCTTGTCCTTGCCGCTTCGCGGATGAAGCTCAAGAAGAATGAGAATGGGGGGAAGGCGACTTGCTTCTCCCTTTTGTATTTGGAGCCTTGTGAAATCCATCTTTCTTGGAGGTTGTAGGGTAGCTTCTCCAAGATGGGTCTCACTCCACGAGCTGAGTCCAAGACGTTGAGACCTGTTAAGGAATGGTCTTTCCTTGCAAACTCCAGCTCTTGCAGCAGGTCCCCGAGCTCTCGTAACTTCGAGTAGTCTCTAGTTGTGATCTTGGGAAAGCTGTCGACTCTTTTGAAGAGCGAATCCTTGACTGCTTCGGGCTACCGTAGCACTCTTCTAGCCTTTCCCACACTAGGTCAAGACCTACTTGGGGGTGGTTCGCGTTTGCCGTCCAAAGCCTCTTCGTGTGCCCCCTGGATTCGTTTCCCAGCCATTTGAATAGCAGGCTGAGCTCTTCCCTTGCTGAGAAGCCCAGGCTGTTGATTGCGTCCTTGAACGTGAACTTCCACGTCCGGTAGTTCTCAGGACGGTCGTCAAAGTTGATGAGTCCTGTCTGCACCAGGTCACGCCGGATCAAGTACTTGGCAATGTCTGTCAGGCCTGAGGCATCGGCGTGCTGGTCACGTTCTGAGGTAGTTGCTGGGAGGGTCTGTGCAGTCGCCTCTTCTTTGGCGTGGACGCGTGCTGACTGCTGGTCAGTGTGATGGGCTGTGTTCTCCCGTGTGGGTGTACCTGGATTGCGAGCCTGTTGTGGTGCATCTGTGTGCTTGCTGGCGTGTGGATCACTGTTGCGGCTGTAGCTGTCCCAGGCAGCATGTACCATTGAAGGAACAGCATCTTCTCCTCGTGGACCTAGCAAGTCTTCGGTGTCTGTGGAGTCACTCCCTCCGTGTTGAGATGGCTCCTTACGTAGAGGCTCCTTACGTAGTCTTCAGTGCGTTGGGCTGGATCCTCTGAGGCTATCCGTCTGTACGGTTGCTCCCCACCGTCCTGTCTCGCGGCTGCTTCTAGGACTTCAGCTTGGGCTATGGTGGCGGCGGCTTCCTTTTCTTGATTTAGGGCCTCTAGGTTAACGTCCACCTCTGTCTTTTTCCGTGCAGTGGCTGCAGCGGCGGTGGCAGCGGCGGTGGCAGTGGCTGCAGCGGCGATGCGTGCCGCGGTGGCAGTGGCTGCAGCCGCAGTGGCAGTGGCTGTCTGCTCCTACTCTTCTAAGCGGGCCCTTTCTAGTTTCATGACTGCCTCTTTCTGAGCGTATGCGGCCCTGGCACGTGCGGCCTCTGCGGTGGCTCGCGCCTTGGTGGCGTTTGCGCTTGACGCATGAGATTGCGCGGATCTTGCTGACCTTGATGAGTGCCTGGATGCGCTGGAGCGCTGTGATGCGGTTTCCAGCAAAAGGTCTTTCCTCTTACTCTCGGCTTCCGTGATAGAGGTTTGCACGCGGCTGTCACGTGTGAAGTCAATGTTATGCTGTAAGTCCCTTTCTTGCAGGCTTTCGCCAGTGTTAGCCCTGGCCAAGTAAGTGATGTATGCCTCGGACAGTTCTTGGTAGCGTGCATGATCTATCTTTAATTGAGTTATTGCCTGCTCGAGCTGTTGTACATAATTGCCAGCGCCAGCGACATTGCGTATCCCAAGTGTGGTTGTTTCCCAGGCCAACTCTAGTTTAGCGCGGTGCGCTTCAGTGTCAGTCTCATATTTTTTGCGGGCCTTTTGTGTCAGTGTGACTGTCCGTTTAGGCCTTGCGTCTGCCTGCGCCTGTTGCAGTGGCGCAGCGGTCTCTGTGTCTGAGTGGTCACTCTCTTACGTGATGTCTGGTGAGGATCTGAGTTCTGCCATGCTGTAGGTGTGTGTAGGCCTTTAGCCAGTGCGTGTGGCGTGCGGTCTTTTACCTGTGTCAGCGATGGGCGACTGTCTCAGATGATGCCGAGCGGTGTCCTGCAGCGTTCAGCGTAGGGGTAGCTGTACTCACAGGTGTCCGGTGGCTCTGAACCGTGTCCTGGCGGGTGTCCGGTGGCGTGGACCTTGGTGGCGCTAGCCATGGGGACGTGCACAGGGTAAAGTGAGATGGTAATCCCTCACTATGGAGCTGTGCAGAGGGTGAACTCAGACAGAGATAGGCAATCAGGTTTTGTGTAAGATGCACTGTCTGTCTGCAAAGCTGCTGCCTTGTGTGCAGGGTTGTTTGCTGGCTGTGACCAGTGTACAGTAAATCTGCTTGCTTGTAAGGCTGCTGCAGTTTGTAAGGCTGCAGGCTGTGTGCAGTTTGCTGTATAAGTTTGCTGCCCTGTCTGGCAGTGTAAAGCTGCTTGCTTGTCCTGGGGTGCAGAGACTATTCTGTATAGTATAAAGTCTATGAGTAGTAGCTCCTGTGTGATTCCCCAACACACGGTCTTTGTTTTACTTTCCTGAATCCAGGGTCACGAATGGTGTATGATTAGTTCCAGTAAGCTTAACTCATGTCTCACCTCTTCCAAAGCACAAACAAGTCCTTTTCTCTTTCTTAATTTTATTGAGGGAAAATCACAGGGAGATGGGTGCTTGTAGATGTAATGTAGATAGAGAGGGCTTCTCTGTTTGAAGTGCAGTGTATCAATGATGAGACAGTGTGAAACAAAAAGGCCTTGCTGGGGCAAATAGGCGGCTACTCACTCAGAGTCCAGGGTGAAAAGGAAGTGCCAGTGTATTCTGGGTAGCAAGATAGCCTGGGGACAGACCGTCTGTCAGCAAGGCAGAGGGGGAGAGGGCAGACTAACCCATTCTGATAGAAAGGCTGAGGTTGCTGTAGCAACTCACTGGCATAAGGCAGAGACAGGGATCGCAACACTGTGTCTAACACACAGGCACTGTGTGAGTGCACAGAGCAAAATACATGCAGCTGGAATGAGAACCTGACAAGCAGAAGCTGCAAAGGAAAGGGGGGCGGGGGGTGAAACAGAAATGTGGTTCTTGTTCCATGACAACATGACAGCAGACATAAAAGGGGCTTCAGTGACCCAAACACAAAATCCCAATGGTAACATATACAGGAGAGAGACCCATATACTAAAAAACAGTATAATAACTGCAAGATGGCAATAGTATATGAAAGTAATATACTCAACTCCTGTGTGACTGGGATGACAAGGAAGTCCTGGATATGCGTAACCACAATCACAAAATGACAGCTACATCAAAGGGTAGTCCCAGCAAATAAAATGTCCAGATAAAGAGCCAGCAGGCAGGGCCAGCAGCATGAAGGTACCACCAACGCGTTTCGCCCACTAAGGCTTCTTCTAGGCCACTTTTTTTTTTTTTTTTTTTGTGATTGTGGTTACGCTTATCCAGGACTTCCTTGTCATCCCAGTCACACAGGAGTTGAGTATATTACTTTCCTATACTATTGCCATCTTGCAGTTATTATACTGTTTTTTAGTATATGGGTCTCTCTCCTGTATGTGTTACCATTGGGATTTTTGGGTCACTGAAGCCCCTTTTATGTCTGCTGTCATGTACTATATTTATAGTTTCATGCCCATAGGTTTCTTTATTACAGTGCCCCATACACTAGCATAGTATGCCTGGTATATTTAACCACTCTCTGTTTACTTATTTCCTTTAGAGGTTTACATTTATTTTCTTCTATTGGTTTTCTGTTCATTATCTCCATTATACGACCGTCCGGTTGTGGATCACTATGGGTACTTTGTCCCCATAGTGGTTTCATTTTCTGAGGTTTTGTTCATTATATGTTTTGTTTTTTATGATAGCTTATTTTTCTTGGGGTTATTTATATTTTTTTTATTGTCCCATGCTAATTTATTTTGTTTAGTTAGGCAGGGTTTCAGTCAGCTGTTTTCTGTTTTCCATCTTATTTTGATTTAATAAATTACTATTATTATTTTCTGCATCATTTGTCTCAGTGCTTTTTAGAGGTTTCTTTTTCTGTGTTTACATATCTATTTCATTCCTTTAGCACCGCCTAGCAGATATTATTTCTGCTATTTTCAGTTATTTTCTGTTAAAAATAGGTTTAGACATTGCATTTATCTTTTGGTTGTTTGATGCGGTATTCATTTTTGTGTATGTCATATATATATATATATATATATATATATATATATATATATATATATATATATATAATCAAAAAATATATATATATAATAACAGAATTCACCATTATTTTGCGGAGTTCATTGGTAATAGCTCATAGAGCTGTTTAACCAATACACCAGTATGGTTTGTGCAGGAGTATTCATGTACACATGGATGTACAGATACTTATAATTAGTGTATATGGCTATGGACATGTAGCAAAATGAATATAGACATGTTTATACAGTAGTAGCGAGAATTGTAAGTGGCTTCTGTATTACGATGACAAGAAAAGTATGTGTTTAATGTGTATATTCCATGCAACTAACAATATGATGTGCAAAGTGCACTGAAAAGATTAAAATGATTAGTTCCCTTCCAACTGGTCATTAACAGGGATTTACTAATTAGCACAAATTCAGAACAGAAATATTACGATACAGATGACTGAGTATGTTACGGATGTGAAACATACATGTAATCGCTAAACCTATTCCCTGGCAATGTTGTCTGAGTAATGAACCAATGTTTCTTTAACACAGCTGGAAAAACTCAAGGAGCAGTTTTTGGAGGGGAAGACTTCAGGTGTCACGTATGCTGGGGACGGTCTGTCGTCCTCACATCCCAGCAAACGAGGTGTCCATGTCCGTGCATAAATGGAAATAGTAATGTTATTGAAATGATGACTAAATCCTGCCACATTATGCGCACCCTACTCCCCGCTTACCCATTGATGTGTAACTTCAGCACCAGTCTGAACGTGCACAGTCCAGGCCCCTACACTATATACTATGTTGCCAATCTCGCCACGTTCGGTTCACATTCCCCCCCCCCTGAAAATGTTGGTAGATTTCAGCATTTCATACGTATTATTCTCTTTGATAAAAAACATTTTGCCAATTTTTTCTGCAATTTCGAAAATGGTGATATTTTGCGAAATGTTACAAAATGCTACCTAAAGTCACATGACCTTTTTGAGGGTGATGTGACCACTGAAACTTCCCCCACATTTGACATTTTCACGAAAATGGCAATGTTTGTCACAAACGCAAATATTGGCAAATTTCTCACCGATCTCTAGTTGTGATAAAGGAATCTTACATACATACATACATACATACATACATACATACATACATACATGCATGCATGCATACATACATACATACATACATACATACACATACATATATACATACACATACATACATACATACATATATACATACATACATACACATACATACATACATACATACATACATATATATATATATATATATATATATATATATACATACATATATACATACATACATACATACATACATACCCATACATACATACATACATAAATACATACATACACACATACACACATACATATATATATATATATATATATATATATATATATATATATATATATATATATATATATATATATATATATATGAATAACGCACACTCCCCCCGCCCATCACTTTCCTTTAATTCCTTATGATTCCCCAATTCTTTCCGCTTCTTTCCCCTTCTCCGGCGTTCCCACGTTCCTCTCTTTCTTTCATTGTCTGCTTTCTGTGTAAACTTCATAGCGATCTGACTCTCATTATGATGTCACAGTATGATGTCACGTGCCAGATATATAGCCTGCCAGGTACAAGACTCAGTGGCTGACTTGCTTAGAGAAATTACGATAACTCATAGAATTAAAAATAGAATTTATCCAAATATATCTAAACAGACAAAAACCTGCTCTTTGATCTCAGGAACCATCATGCAAAATGCGTTTAAATCCTGCACAGCGAGCAGACAGACAGCTTTCCAAAATATACAGTAGTTGTGATTCCTACCAGCACCCCCCTCCCCCTTCTCCCTTTGGAGTGTCCGAGAGGATCCAAACCCCCACAGTCGCCTTATTATGATAAAGTGATCCCTCCAAGCTTGGCTGTTCTAGGTTTTATAGTTTGTGAGTGCATGAGACACACAGACAAGCATTCTAAAATAGATATAAGATATGTACAATATATATTTATATAATACTAATTACCATCATAGAACCATGGCAGCGCGCCCGGAAATCACTGAGCGGCTACAGGTTGCTAATTGCTGACTCCTTGCCCATATAACAGGTCCTTTTTGTGTCTTATCACAGCTTGCTTTTGGAAATACTGTGTCTGAAGATTAGGATTCCCCAGCACAGAAGAGAAGATTTATCCCAAGACATAATGTAACTCCGGCATATTAACAGCAGCAACGAGAAACACTGAAACGGCATTTTTTTAAGCACTGTTTGTAATTGATTTATTGTAATTCTGGTGTAATATATCTCGGTAGAAAGTGACACAGGACACATTGTGCTATTGACCCTTTCACTGCTATATATACTGCGTGCCTAATTAGCAGTTATGGGCTTAATGAATTACTAATTACTATGCTAAACTGCAGAATGGAGTGTTCACCAGTCCGCTGCAATGACTTCTGGGTATAGTTCTTTTTATTTTTAGACTGTATATATCACGCTATGTATTATACTCATTGTTAGAAGGAAGCTAGTAATGGTTCAGTTTTATGCACTAGTTGAATAAAAGTTATATAAACCTATGCGTAGGTTGAGATTGTTTCCCTTTTTACAATGATGTGTGTGTTTGTTGTCACGGCAAAATGAGTCGAGATTATCCGTTTCTCGTATCTTCCCCCCAAAATCCACGTCACGGATTTGTGGATGGATTTGGTCGTTTTTAATCTTCGCAGATTCGTAAAAATCCGCAATTGGATACAATCCGTTGGTGGCTTTTTATGAACAGGTCACGTAATCCACGGAGAGTATTGGTAATAATTTAAAAATCCGTAAAGCGCGTATCGTCCTTTATGTGATTGATCCGCTGAAATCCGTGGACCAAAGGAACCGACCAATCCCCTGCAGATACAGATCCGCCCAAAAAATCCACTCGCCTCTAAAAAAGACCCTGCTAATTAATGACTAAACCCATGAAAAGTTTCTTTATTATAGATACACAGCTACTTAGCTTGGCCCAGAACATTTTTTAAATTGAATTGCTTTTTTTATCTTGTTAAAATACTTGCTGTGAAATCCTCCTACAGTTTTCTATATGAGAAATATTGTGGGAAATCATTATTTATTGGGACATCTGAAAATATCCATTAATACGATTTTCAAAAATAAGTTGTGTTATTCAGCGTTGGGACTGCAACTTGACGTAAAATTACCCAAAGAGAAACAGACGCTATATATTTTCGGAGGGACGTTTTTAAGATTTTTGCTTTCGTAAGGATATTAATCTCTCCGTCATAACCACTCACATTTTAGTTTCACAAGTCAATTTGGTAAATTGAATTCTGAAATTCATGAAAGTAGAAGGGAGAATATCCCAATAATAAAACATATTCTAAGTATAAAATATACTTTACTGTGCAGACTTGGGAAAAGGTGAAGCGAATGGTTCTGGTTGGGAACAAATAGTAAAAGTCATTTTAGGAAACTGTAAATTTGTTCAAGTAAATAAAGGGTCTCAGCAGCAATGCAAAAAAAAGTGTTTGCACGCATCACTCCGTGTTCTGCTGTACAGCGGCGGCAAATCCAAGAATGGTTTCTGACATCTCATGCAGGATTTTATTGGCCAATTAAAAGGCAAAATGTGTGGGGCAGAGACGCAGAATGTGATACATCTCATTATAATCTGTGCCCCATGTAACTCTCCCCAATTCCTCCTACTGACTCTCCCCAAGGTGCAAGCTGGGGCAGAGACGCAGAATGTAATTATTATTATTATTGTTATTTATTAATTATTATACATCTCATTATAATCGGTGCCCCATGTAACTCCACCCATCTCCTCCTACTGACTCTCCCCAAGGTGCAAGCTGGGGCAGAGACGCAGAATGTGATACATCTCATTATAATCTGTGCACCATGTAACTCCCCCCAACTCCTCCTACTGACTCCCCCCAAGGTGCAAGCTGGGGCAGAGACGCAGAATGTGATACATCTCATAATCTGTGCACCATGTAACTCCCCCCAACTCCTCCTACTGACTCCCCCCAAGGTGCAAGCTGGGGCAGAGACGCAGAATGTGATACATCTCATAATCTGTGCACCATGTAACTCCCCCCAACTCCTCCTACTGACTCCCCCCAAGGTGCAAGCTGGGACAGAGACGCAGAATGTGATACATCTCATTATAATCTGTGCCCCATGTAACTCTCCCCAACTCCTCCTACTGACTCTCCCCAAGGTGCAAACTGATGTGGACATGACAATTTTGCTTAAATGTGCCGTCCTTGGCATAAAATAATTGAGAAAGACAAGAAAACAAAGTGCTCTGACAATATTCACCACTCTTTTTTTTATTTCTCATGAAAATTTATTGGCAAAACAATTCATTCCTTCACTTAAAAATCCTTCTTAAAGGGAACACCCCTTCAACCTCGTCACATCCAATGAGCAACAGAGAGTAAATTGTGCTAAAGACTCTGGAATGTTTCATTCATTAACCGTTTGCTGCTCCACATTGCACTGCAATGAGCCAACCCCAACCCGGCAGCCAAGGGTTAAAGAAACTTGCTGCATTAAGAACAAGCTATTATCTCTACACTAAATACTGTTTTATTTCACTCTAACACCTATACCAAAATGTAGTGGTTAAAACTAAAAATATATCTACAGTCGAGCATTCTGTAAGAACGGGAGTCACGATATATCGGTAACTGGAACATCTCCAATATGTTTCATTCCTGAGGGGGAATAAGTAGTTAAACACCTTCTAAAAGCGATGAAGAATGGATACATGTAAATCAGCAGTAAGGTAAAAAAGCATCAGCAATGACAGGCGATAATCATATGAATGCAGCCTAGACATGTGCAGACCGGGCCAAATCCGCTTCGCTTGTTCACTCGAACTTTAACAAGAGTTGGAAAATTTGCCGAATAGTTTGGGCAAAAATTACGTGTCTAAGCAAAAAATCACTACCCTGGATGGGTTTTGCAGGAGATAAGAGGAAGAGAGAGCGGGAGGAAGAGAGAGCGGGGAGGAAGAGTGAGGGGAGGAAGAGAGAGTGGAGGAAGAGAGAGGGAAGGAAGAGAGGAAGAGGGGAGGAAGAGAGGAAGAGAGAGGGGAGGAAGAGAGATGGGAGGAAGAGAGGGGAGAAAGAGAGAGTCGAGGAATAGAGAACGGAGAAAGAGAGAGGGGAGGAAGAGAGAAGGGAGGAAGAGAAAAGGGAGGAAGAGAGAGGGGAGGAAGAGAGAGGGGAGGAAAAGAGAGGGGAGGAAGTGAGAAGGGAGGAAGAGAGAAGGTATGAAGAGAGAGGGGAGGAAGAGAGAGGGGAGGACGTGAGAAGGGAGGAAGAGAGAGGAGAGGAAGTGAGAAGGGAGGAAGAGAGAAGGTATGAAGAGAGAGGGGAGGAAGAGAGAGGGGAGGAAGAGAGAGGGGAGGACGTGAGAAGGGAGGAAGAGAGAAGGGATGAAGAGAGAGGGGAGGAAGAGAGAAGGGATGAAGAGAGAGGGGAGGAAGAGAGAAGGGAGGAAGAGAGAGGGGAGGAAGAAAGATGGGAGGAAGAGAGGGGAGAAAGAGAGAGTCGAGGAATAGAGAACGGAGAAAGAGAAAGGGTAGGAAGAGAGAAGGGAGGAAGTGAAAAGGGAGGAAGAGAAAAGGGAGGAAGAGAAAAGGGAGGAAGAGAGAGGGGAGGAAGAGAGACGGGAGGAAGAGAGAGGGGAGGAAGAGAGAGGGGAGGAAGTGAGAAGGGAGGAAGAGAGAGGGGAGGAATAGAGAAGGGAGAAAGAGAGAGGGGAGGAAGAGAGAGGGGAGGAAGAGAGAGGGGAGGAAGAAAGATGGGAGGAAGAGAGGCTAGAAAGAGAGAGTCGAGGAATAGAGAACGGAGAAAGAGAAAGGGTAGGAAGAGAGAAGGGAGGAAGTGAAAAGGGAGGAAGAGAAAAGGGAGGAAGAGAAAAGGGAGGAAGAGAGAGGGGAGGAAGAGAGAGGGGAGGAAGAGAGAGGGGAGGAAGTGAGAAGGGAGGAAGAGAGAGGGGAGGAATAGAGAAGGGAGAAAGAGAGAGGGGAGGAAGAGAGAGGGGAGGAAGAGAGAGGGGAGGAAGAAAGAGGGGAGGAAGAATGAGGGGAGGAAGAGAGAGGGGAGGAAGAGAGAAGGGAGGAAGAGAGAAGGGAGGAAGAGAGAAGGCAAACCCCATATTTCAGGCTGTGGGTGAACGGCTTACAGACTTTTTTTTAAGTTGGATTTTGAAGTTTTGAAGTTTGAAAAAACATGTAAATTTCGCGAAGTTTGTGAACTTAGTCAAAATATTTGCACATTTCTAGTGGCGCTTTCAATGTACAGTGCAACACCCCATGTGTGTGTATGTACTGTATGTGTATGTGTATATATATATATATACAGACACACCCACAATGTGGACTGGGGTCTCTCATGGTATGATTATATACGTTATAAAACTTTCCAGTCACCTGGTTCCAGAGATAATTCAAATTCAAACCTTAAAGACATTGGGCCATATGTATCAAGGCACCTGCGGACCAATTCAGGGACAATAACAAAATCCTCTTGGCTTAAATTGGAATTTTTTCTTTCATACACATTTTGCCGTTTTTTGCCCCAGAACGGCACCGCTTATTGCTTGATAGAAACGCCCATTAGTTGCCCATCTAATACAATGTGTGTTAGTGGAAACGGGGCGCAGGTTACACAGGAACTCAGGGAGACCCCACGGTTACAGTTATTAGAAATAAACTAGAAGAAGAATCATAACATAGGGTAATCCTAATTGCTGCTTTAACTCTATGTATACTGTACTGATTTCATGTATTATATGCGGGGCTCACTCATGCGATATGGGTTATCTCACCTCAATCCCATATTATCTGTCATTGATTTGAAAAGCAGTTAATGTAGAACTGCAGTGAGATAACCTTATCTATCTCACACAAAGTCCTATATTACACATACTAGATAACAGGATAGAATGTATTTAATTACAAAGATTCCGTAACTAACAACATGGACTGATTAGATTTTTGACAAAGAAATCCTAAAACATGAAATTTACTTCAAAGAAACAACTGCACTCTCCCAGCGTTAACAATCACTCTTTGTAAGTCGTACATGAGACATATTGTATTCTCTTTATAAGCACAGAATGTATTACACAGAATGTGTGGTCCAGCCACTCCGCACATACATGCATAGCGTGGTCCTTCTGGGGTTCCTGTTACAATAATAACAACCTTCAGATACACAGTGTCTTCCCAGGCTAGAGTTTTGCATGGTTTGTCCTAAGAACAAACATTGTCAATTTAGACACTTTTAGGATTAAATCCCATTGCACCGCGGGCGGCGTATAAAGAATGGATTGTGTGAAAAAATACATTTCTCACCTAAAAAAAACCACTAGCAACAGATGCCAGGCTGCCTGATGATGCAGAACCTGGATATGTTGGTGTCATTATTCACGTTTTTACACGTGTTGCACGTTGTCTCACTGTCCTTCTTGCGTGGTATCGTGGCTTCCTATTGGACCACGACCCAGTGGTATATAAAATGGTACATATCTGAGGGGGGTTACCGCTTTAATGGGGGCACGCCATGTGTGTCATGTTTTTTGGGGTAATATAGATCAGTCAGCTCACAGCTGTCAGATAAAGAGATACATACAAAGCATGAATAAATGAGAGTATACCAGTATACAACTCACACGTACTATTAAGATAATTGTAGAGTGCCCCTAAAACCCTAATGTTGTATTAAAAAAACACTTCTTTTTTCCTATTTAAATCCCAAGGATGAAAATTGAAACATTGATATTTGACCATATTATAATTGACATAAATTAAATCTTAAAATCCCCAAATAGTCAGCCATTCAATGCTGAGAGTGCTTCCCTATGGGGACATATTCAATAGCAGAATAAAGAGGCTTAATGCTCAGGGAACATTTAATGGTAACTCGGTGTTTTGGATAAATGCCGATGTGAGGCCGGAGAATGCCCTCTGAAACAGCATTTCCTTTTTGGGAATTATCCTAAAGTTGATAATTATTCCATTTAAAGTAATAATTAGCATGGTTACAATTCCAAATGTCTAGGGTCATCTCCCAGAACCAGAATGGCAGACAATGCAAGAGCCTGTAAGTTGGTCAGTGGGCTGTGCTGGAAGGCTGGGGTACAGAATATAGATATACTCAGTGTTATTGAAAGTGCAGCAAGTTCATTTTCATGAATACTATTTATTCCTAACTCGGTTCCACCCAAAAAAGAAATGCTGCTTTGTATCTCCGACATCATCATCATGGTGAAAAAACACTGTTTGTACTGTTGCTCATCTTAAAAAGTATAAATGAAATTGCCACGTAGTGCAGTATACACCCACCCATCCATCCCGGGGTCTCACCGATACACCCACCCATCCATCCCGGGGTCTCACTGACACACCCACCCATCCATCCCGGGGTCTCACCGACACACCCATCCATCCCGGGGTCTCACCGACACACCCACCCATCCATCCCGTGGGTCTCACTGACACACCCACCCATCCATCCCGGGGTCTCACCGACACACCCATCCATCCATCCCGGGGTCTCACCGACACACCCATCCATCCATCCCGGGGTCTCACCGACACACCCACCCATCCATCCCGGGGTGTCACCGACACACCCATCCATCCCGGGGTCTCACCGACACACCCATCCATCCCGGGGTCTCACCGACACACCCATCCATCCCGGGGTCTCACCGACACACCCATCCATCCATCCCGGGGTCTCACCGACACACCCATCCATCCATCCCGGGGTCTCACCGACACACCCATCCATCCCGGGGTCTCACCGACACACCCATCCATCCATCCCGGGGTCTCACCGACACACCCACCCATCCATCCCGGGGTCTCACCGACACACCCATCCATCCATCCCGGGGTCTCACCGACACACCCACCCATCCATCCATCCCGGGGTCTCACCGACACACCCACCCATCCATCCCGGGGTCTCACCGACACACCCATCCATCCCGGGGTCTCACCGACACACCCATCCATCCATCCCGGGGTCTCACCGACACACCCATACATCCATCCCGGGGTCTCACCGACACACCCATCCATCCCATCCATCCCGGGGTCTCACCGACACACCCATCCATCCATCCCGGGGTCTCACCGACACACCCATCCATCCCGGGGTCTCACCGACACACCCATCCATCCATCCCGGGGTCTCACCGACACACCTATCCATCCATCCCGGGGTCTCACCGACACACCCATCCATCCATCCCGGGGTCTCACCGACACACCCATCCATCCATCCCGGGGTCTCACCGACACACCCATCCATCCATCCCGGGGTCTCACAGACACACCCATCCATCCCATCCATCCCGGGGTCTCACCGACACACCCATCCATCCCGGGGTCTCACCGACACACCCATCCATCCCGGGGTCTCACCGACACACCCATCCATCCATCCTGGGGTCTCACCGACACACCCATCCATCCCGGGGTCTCACCGACACACCCATCCATCCCGGGGTCTCACCGACACACCCATCCATCCCGGGGTCTCACCGACACACCCATCCATCCATCCCGGGGTCTCACCGACACACCCATCCATCCATCCCGGGGTCTCACCGACACACCCATCCATCCCGGGGTCTCACCGACACACCCATCCATCAATCCCGGGGTCTCACCGACACACCCATCCATCCATCCCGGGGTCTCACCGAAACACCCATCCATCCATCCCGGGGTCTCACCGACACACCCACCCATCCATCCCGGGGTCTCACCGACACACCCATCCATCCCGGGGTCTCACCGACACACCCATCCATCCATCCTGGGGTCTCACCGACACACCCATCCATCCATCCCGGGGTCTCACCGACACACCCATCCATCCATCCCGGGGTCTCACCGACACACCCACCCATCCATCCCGGGGTCTCACCGACACACCCATCCATCCATCCCGGGGTCTCACCGACACACCCATCCATCCCGGGGTCTCACCGACACACCCACCCATCCATCCCGGGGTCTCACCGACACACCCATCCATCCCGGGGTCTCACCGACACACCCACCCATCCATCCCGGGGTCTCACCGACACACCCATCCATCCATCCCGGGGTCTCACCGACACACCCACCCATCCATCCCGGGGTCTCACCAACACACCCATCCATCCATCCCGGGGTCTCACCGACACACCCATCCATCCATCCCGGGGTCTCACCGACACACCCATCCATCCATCCCGGGGTCTCACCGACACACCCATCCATCCATCCCGGGGTCTCACCGACACACCCATCCATCCATCCCGGGGTCTCACCGACACACCCACCCATCCATCCCGGGGTCTCACCGACACACCCATCCATCCATCCCGGGGTCTCACCGACACACCCATCCATCCATCCCGGGGTCTCACCGACACACCCATCCATCCATCCCGGGGTCTCACCGACACACCCATCCATCCATCCCGGGGTCTCACCGACACACCCATCCATCCATCCCGGGGTCTCACCGACACACCCATCCATCCATCCCGGGGTCTCACCGACACACCCATCCATCCATCCCGGGGTCTCACCGACACACCCATCCATCCATCCCGGGGTCTCACCGACACACCCATCCATCCATCCCGGGGTCTCACCGACACACCCATCCATCCCGGGGTCTCACCGACACACCCACCCATCCATCCCGGGGTCTCACCGGCACACCCATCCATCCATCCCGGGGTCTCACCGGCACACCCATCCATCCATCCCGGGGTCTCACCGGCACACCCATCCATCCATCCCGGGGTCTCACCGACACACCCACCCATCCATCCCGGGGTCTCACCGACACACCCATCCATCCCGGGGTCTCACCGACACACCCACCCATCCATCCCGGGGTCTCACCGACACACCCATCCATCCCGGGGTCTCACCGACACACCCACCCATCCATCCCGGGGTCTCACCAACACACCCACCCATCCATCCCGGGGTCTCACCGACACACCCATCCATCCCGGGGTCTCACCGACACACCCATCCATCCATCCCGGGGTCTCACCGACACACCCACCCATCCATGCCGGGGTCTCACCGACACACCCATCCATCCATCCCGGGGTCTCACCGACACACCCATCCATCCATCCCGGGGTCTCACCGACACACCCATCCATCCATCCCGGGGTCTCACCGACACACCCATCCATCCCGGGGTCTCACCGACACACCCACCCATCCATCCCGGGGTCTCACCGACACACCCATCCATCCATCCCGGGGTCTCACTGACACACCCACCCATCCCGGGGTCTCACCGACACACCCATCCATCCATCCCGGGGTCTCACCGACACACCCATCCATCCCGGGGTCTCACCGACACACCCACCCATCCATCCCGGGGTCTCACCGACACACCCATCCATCCATCCCGGGGTCTCACCGACACACCCATCCATCCATCCCGGGGTCTCACCAACACACCCATCCATCCATCCCGGGGTCTCACCGACACACCCATCCATCCATCCCGGGGTCTCACCGACACACCCACCCATCCATCCCGGGGTCTCACCGACACACCCATCCATCCCGGGGTCTCACCAACACACCCATCCATCCATCCCGGGGTCTCACTGACACACCCTGGCTGGAAAGGTTCTGATCTGATGGATTGAATCTATTATTGTTTTGACAGAGGATGTGAAATAGATTTATAGATGGTCAATTCATTAAACATTGAAACATAAATCAAAGACAGGAGCTATCAGAGGCATCAGCAGTGTTTTGGTGGATTCTGAGATGTATCATATATCATTCGGGGTTACCTGCAAAAATAAAAACAGCCAAGGTAAAACATTGAATAACACAAGATAAAATACCAAACAACTCTCAGTGCCTGCGCCATCCCATCTCCAAATGGGAGACAAACATAGGAGCTGATATTGTTGTTAATTATTTATATTCAGTTTGAACCAGAAACTGAATGAGTGAAATTTCTTACCAAAGGATTAACAACCTGGGCACAATCAGTGTATACTGGGCACAATCAGTTTATACTGGGCACAATCAGTGTATACTGGGCACAATCAGTGTATACTGGGCACAATCAGTTTATACTGGGCACAATCAGTGTATACTGGGCACAATCAGTGTATACTGGGCACAATCAGTGTATACTGGGCACAATCAGTGTATACTGGGCACAATCAGTGTATACTGGGCACAATCAGTTTATACTGGGCACAATCAGTGTATTCTGGGCACAATCAGTGTATACTGGGCACAATCAGTTTATACTGGGCATAATCAGTTTATACTGGGCACAGTCAGTTTATACTGGGCACAATCAGTTTATACTGGGCATAGTCAGTTTATACTGGGCACAATCAGTGTATACTGGGCACAATCAGTTTATACTGGGCACACTCAGTTTAACTAGGCATAATCAGTTTATACTGGTCACAATCAGTTTATACTGGGCACAATCAGTGTATACGGGGCACAATCAGTGTATACTGGGCACAATCAGTGTATACTGGGCACAATCAGTGTATACTGGGCACAATCAGTGTATACGGGGCACAATCAGTTTATACTGGGCATAGTCGGTTTATTTTGGGTAAAAAGTGGCAAAAACCATCAACCATACAAAGTACACAAAAAAAGATAAACTATTTATGGGTGTGTTTGCATGTTTTCCCAGAGGTCACCAAACCTGCATTGTCCATCCCCTGATCACATCCAGGGATAAATTGGTTAAACTGCAACAGGGATTCTGGGTAATGACATGCAAATGAGCACCCTGTGGCACAGCTGTACAAACGGCAACATTCATCAGGCAAAATCTCTAGGGAATCCCTGTAAAAAATTATAGGAAGCTAACTATGAATGGGATAGGTATGAAGAAGTAGGTCTGCGCTGAAGCATTCGCATCGTATAAATGAGCATTTTCACAGCTTCATATACATGAAGAGTATTTATGAAAGGTGCACATTTTTCACTGAAGTTCGCGAATCAGAAAACATGACATTGTTTGGGGAAATATTTTGTGAAAATGGCAAGCTTTCAAAGTCAATGCAGAAGGTTCTGTCACTCCGGTACGCTCTTTCATTGTACTGACAAATTCTGGCAAAAAAAGGACCTTATGACAAAAAATTACAAAGTTCAATATATATATATATATATATAAAAGAAAAAAAAGAAAAAGAAGCGCAAGCTCCATAGCATAATACTGTATTATAGGGAGTTTATTATTAAAACTAGAGGTGACCACGGTCCATAGGACCTGCACAAGAGAGTAGAAGTTTAAAAGCATGTTAGGGACAATCTCTAAGGTGGCGTCACTGGGTGGAGGTTGTGGTACAAAACCATATACACACCATCGGTGCGTGTTGTGGGTGAGAAGCGTGGCTGCAGCAGCAAATGGCGTGTCTGTGCAGTTCGAGCATTCGCAAGCAGCTGTAATCAGCTGCCGGCAAGCAGGAGAAGAAACGGACCTCCATACTCTCTTCCACGGCGCGATGACGTCACCACGTCAGCTACGTATCTGGGCGTAGCTGACGTGGTGACGTCATCGCGTCATGGATGTCCGTTTGTTCTCCTGCATGCGGGCAGCTGATTACAGGGAGAAGCAGCGGCTCAGTGAGTAAAGACACTGACTGGCACTGAGTGTGAAGCAGGGGAGCCTGGTTCAATTCCCGGTGTCAGCTCCTTGTGACCTTGGGCAAGTCACTTTATCTCCCTGTGCCTCAGGCTCCAAAATCATAGATTGTAAGATCCACGGGGCAGGGACCTGTGCCTGTAAAATGTCTCTGTAGTGTGCTACATAAAACTAGCAGCGCTATACAAGAACATGCTATTATTTTATATATATTTATATATTTATATATATATATATATACACACACATTTCATTTGATCATTTACAAATAAATTAACGTTCCCAAACAGACAAATTAGCATTCCAATAAAGAGAAATAATTCCTGCTGTAAAATAGAACAATATTACATATACTGTACTCATGTGGGGATCATTAACCTTCTGCTGTGGTTTAATGATTCCCAATAGTCCACCAAATATACGCTGTGAAGATGAACTCACGCAGGAGATCTGTTAGCCTCGGTTATTCGTGAAGCGATTCATGCCAATCCTGTCGAGAGGAATCCCAAACCTCCTTTTGGGCAAATCCACCACTTTGCTGCAACAAACAAACACACATCTTGTATGAGCCCTGAGCTGGAAATGTGCAGGGAGACTTTTACCGGACATTCAATCAAGACTCCGCGTTGCTCACTGGATTTTATTCTTCCCGTGTGGATTGCTCTGTAGCTGCTCTGAGGGATTTTATAGATGGTTTCTGAACCTCAGAGTCTCTATTAATTTGCCTCCGACATTCGGCCAAAGGTGGCTGCGCTGAACTAACGCCAAAGAAATCAGAAGCGAAAAACGTAGTGACTCTTACTGCCGGCCTCTCCAACAGTTAAAGGGTTAAGAAGAAAGATATTTCAGGAGCTAGACATTTAGGAAATATATTCTCTTACAAAAGGAACAGACCAAATAAAGAGGTTATTATCACACATATATTATTTATAGAGGAAGATCTAGTAATGCTGGTTTAGTGCAGGACATTTCCTCCCATCTGACGTTTTCTCCTACTCCCTCAGGTGTGGAAGGCAAAATACAAGCTTGGTCCAAACCCATGTGCTCTGGTGGTATTTGATTATACTTAATAGAAACATAGTACCCCGCGAGCTGTTTATTTTTGTGCTCTAATAAGGGGCTTATTGTGCTATATTTGCAGAGATCGCAAAGCAGTGATTGCTCGTCTTGTTATATATGTTTTCTGAAGCTCTTCTACATATATTAGAGAGGGGTCAAGGCAGGGTTACTCAAATGGCGGCGGTCAGGATTGCTCTTACTAGTGCCTAGTTTCCACAGCAGCCAAGGATTCTGGATAATGACATGCAAATGAGAACAGTGAGTCACACTTAACTCCAGATCCATCTTACCATGGACCCCTTTTGCTTACGCCTGCTGTGTTATACGGTTTTTGTTTTTTTAGCACAGCCCGGGTTAAATAAGTGCTGAGCCAGTATCCCTACTCACAGACAGCTCATCAATGTGAGGCTGGTCATACCAGCATTGCAATGTGAAGTTGGAATAGGTTTCAGCCACACATTATATAAGTTATGGTGGGTTAAAAAAAAAGAAGTAATTTACAAACAGAAAGGAAAAACAAACCAGTAACAGTAAGTGGCTCCCTCTTGTGGTGATACCTTATAACTGCATATTTAGTTTTAGAACCACATTACAGAAACATTACTGTTAACTGAGATTCAGATCTAGTGGCGTCAGACCTTTATTATTGACATTGGGAAAGTGCTTAGGCTTCTAAACATTCACTAGAGGCCATGGTGCCTAAAAGGTAAACTGTGGTAGTCCTGGTCCCTCCAAAAGGAACATTATAATAGATATATTCTAACCTGCAATAGTAAGACTCCAGAAAATTGGGTTTATTTATAAAAGTGCCCCATCCCTTTCCACTGCAAGAAACCTCACTGTCTTTAGCAACACGGAAAGCGGGTTTTGATGACAAAATTAAAGCTGCAGTTCAAGCTGCCGCTTATTTTTTTTATTTATATATATATATATATATATCCCATTCAACATGTGCATCAATACAATCTGCACACTGAGAAGTGATTAGCTAAGCTGCTGATCGATCCGTTCTCCTGTAATCGATCGCTTGCTCAGGGTTATTTAATTCAGTTCTTGCACAGCATTTTGGGCAATGTAGTTCCTGGAATATGATTGACACGGCAGTTACTAGATACAATTGGTTCGCTGCTAGAGAGAGGGCGGGGCTCAAGAGCCAGAGTCTGTCAGAAGGGGAAGGGGGTGTGACTTTGGAAATGCTTCCTACATTAGAAACATTAAAAGTTTTTCTCATAGCACAGAACTGATTTTCTCATAGCACAGAACTGATTTATTAAAAACACGTACATGTTGGATAATGCTGGAACTGCTGCTTTAAATGAAAACTGTGTGTGAAAGGAAGGGGGAAGAAGAGGCTGAAACGGAGTAACTTTGTGCTATTTCATTGATAATGTACATTGTAATTCTTTTTTTGCACATAACTTGAGTTAGTGCTGGGTCGTGCATTAGCCTCACTGTAAAGTTAGTAGCATTCTCCATATAGAACTCAACAATAAAATTGCAGGGGTGGGCAGCTCCAGTCCTCAAGGGCCACCAACAGGTCTGGTTTTCAGGATATTCCTGGTTCAGCACAGGTGATGCAGTCTTTGACTGAGACACTGATTGAGCCACCTGTGCTGAAGCAGGGATATTCCGAAAACCTGACCTGTTGGTGGCCCTTGAGGACTGGAGTTGAGCTCCCTGCTACAAAGGGAACTCACCGCTGCTTGCCCTTTAATTCCATGGAGCCGGCAGAAAGTCTGTCAAGAGGAGACCCCAATCCGGGAAAGCTTCTTTTCTTCTTGGTCTCGATCACATCATTTTCCAGAGAGACGAGCTCATCGAGAAGCAAAAGCTTAGCGGCCAAGCCTGCAGCGGACTTCTCTTCGCTGGACACCGAATGCGGTCTCACTCCCCCAACAATCGTCGAGTCAAATGACTGTTATGTGAGATACAGATTGCAAGCTAAGTGATACAGTGTAACAATGGCACGGAATATCTGTAGTAAGAACAGTATTACAAGTAGTATTAGAGAGATAGAGGAGGGCGACATTCTTCCACGTAAAGGAGAAATCGGCGAGGAGGAGAGTGAGACAGCGGGCATGGCCGCGCAGCAAAAATGGCAAAGGCTGGACAGTGCTATAAAGTAACTTTATTAAAGCACGGGTTTTTAAAAAAACAAGAGGAGAGGTGACACCCCCCCGCACATGATTTGGAGTACTTGTATAAAAGGGTAACGTAACCCAAGTGCTGAAGGGCTAAAAGGGGAAAAGCCAATACGCAAAATATAGAAAATGTTCTGATTTGTAATCCTTTTAATTAACTCTCTCTGAAGGAGAGAAATGAAACATCTCAATGGGAAGTACCTGGGGAGGTGGAGCATTGAAATACAGCGTGTACCTGCAGTAACGTAATAAAAGAGACACATATAATGTAAAAGAAAGACGTTGTGTGATGTACACCGGCCACTTTAATCAAAGTTAGGATTTTGATTTACTAATAAATCAAGAATTCCAACAGGTTTCGTTTTAGGGGACCTATTAAATGTATTAATCTGATGCCCAAGGGTATAAGTAATCATACAGCAACCAACACATATCTATTGTCAAGGACTTCCCTGAATCCTTCCCAACATATCACCATTGTAAATAACATCTGTAAGGGTTAACTGAAAAAACGTTCAATCGCTACATCGTTCTAACTTCTGCAATGTACCATCCATTAACCCTTCACTGTGATAGACTCACCAACGTCTCACTAAATGATTCAAAGGTTCTTTCAGTACTTACTCCCCTACCTCTGGAGAAGCCTTGGTGAGAATAGCCCTGCTGACCGTCCACTGGAGCAGAGAAACAGCAAGAAGCAGACAGACACTCACGTGGCACCACGCCAGCATCTGTGAAGAGACCGCAGAATTTCTTTAGTTCAGCTATGTCTGAGGGAACCCGGGAGTGTGCTCTTACACAGCCGGACAGATCACAAGGTGCCATTAACTGCTGGTCACAAAGATTGTTCTGAGTGACCACGTCCTTCATGTCTTTCAGCAAGTTAGCAGTTATATAAAACTGAAAATAATCAAGCGACTAACATTGGTTGTGTCCACGAGGCCTCTCTGTACCAGAAAGAGGGTTTTGGGTCCTCTAATTATTAGGGAGAGTCCCTAAATTCTCAGGCTCATCCTCAGATTATGACTACTGCTCTAAAAGGGTCAGATCATGACCTGGGAGACTGTGAGGGAGCCTCCCTCCCCCCACCTCAAATACCCAGAACCCCACATCAAGAACAAATAATGACAAGACAAGGTCTGGAGGTATAAGGCCCAGGCTTTTTATTTAACCATTAAATAATTAGTGAGCGCTACACCTATCGGAGCGCTCACTCAAAGGGTGAAAGGTCAAAGGTCCTTGAACTGATGACCGTGACACCCAAGCCAGGCACACGTGACCCGGCCGTTGACTCGAATAGGCTCCCAGAACTCACGTTTAAATGAGCCCCGCCCACTCACCACTCCCAGCCCCACCGGTCTTTGCCAAGTACGGACCCCCTTCTGGCAAGGACAAGCACTTACCCCCAACTGGCGCCGCGACAGAGGCAACAAACACCACAACACTTTGACCCCGCAGGGGTAACAAAACGGAGACTTATCTCCCCTCCTTCAAGGAACTTCGGTCCTTATTCTCATATTTCTTATTTGCCTTTTCTTAACTTTTTTATAATAATAATAATAATAATAATAATAAAAAAAAAAAAAAAAAAAACTTCAAACGGTAACAACCAGATCATCAGCAACATACGCAAGACAGGGACGGGCGGATGGGAACTGCCGGCAGGGCGTAGACCTTCCCTGCCAGCCAAACTAAAATACCACGCGCCCTGCCCCTCGCCACCTCACCCTGATCGCGTCACCCCCGTTACCGAAGGGGGGAGGGGGGGGGGAGAGAAATCAGGGAGAAACCAGAAGGTAGGAGGGGAGCCTGGCCCCAGTTATGATGGTGCCATTCACTTAGGACTCTAGGCAGCTACTGAAAGAGCCTCAGACTGGCATTGCCCACGGCTGACACCTGCTGGGAACGCTGTTACTAGTTTGGTAACATCTCTTGACCACCTCCCTGCTAGTTTGGGGCTCATCAGAATTAGTGCCATGAGTTTATAGACTCGGACCCAGAGGTTTCATTATGGCTTAGATCAGACTCGCATCCTGAGGGACCCTTCATATAAAGAACCTCCCCTGTGGAGAACGTCTTGTAGTTTCCTAAATACACTGGGAAAAAGATCAATTAAAAAAATGTATATAAGTAAATAAAATATATAGAAGAAAAACAGAAATCAAAGTATCTAAACTAAATGAGAATATATGCAACAGAATTATAATAGATTGAAATATAATGTTATAAAATATATCCAATACAACGTCACGCCCTGCTGGCTCTGCGAGTGCCCCATTCTCGCCTGTGTATGTGATGGCCACCATAGGCTGAAGCAAGAGAAGATGGGCCAACCTAGAATGGATGATACAAATACATAATATTAACAAAGTTAAACTTGCTTATATATCAAACCCTTAGGCTTCAATTATACCAGAATCTGCAGAGCTGCAGAGCGATCCGGTGATGTCATCGTAGCGGCGCTACGTGTGCGCACGCAGAAGCGACCACTGAGACTGGTCAGATTAAGTGCTCAGATGGCCAAGCAGCCCTGCCATTCACTCCTGAAGGCTGAGTTTATGGTGGCGGTGGCGCTACGCGCGCACGCTTGTGTGCTCACGCACGTCTGGCACTCTTCCATGGTTGGCTACTGCAGTTAGCCAAGTGGCTGCGTAATGTGGCGCGCTGACGCGGCAGCGTTTTGAGGAGACAAGAAAATTTGTCTCGTCAGGCGACGGCCGCGTGATGTCAACGTCACGTGAGCTGGTTCAGCCAATGAGGGCGAACCGGCTCAGTGACATGTCAGGCACGCCCCCGCCACTCCTCCGATCGCCTCACCAATCTCCTGCCGCCACGTGCGCAGATCGCTGGGGCTGCAGGAGCGCGCGGCCGCGCAGGTAGTATAAGCTCTGCCTAAGTGTGTGGGGGTTTTGTTTTAAACATTTACTTACCACGTGGCGAGCGCAGCAAAGGAAAAACGAAACCCTGCCCCTCCATATAGGACGGGACCCATCCAATCCCTATATATTAGGCGTGAGCTGATTGGCTGCTGGAGAGCCCTCCCACGACCTCCTTGCATATTGGCGCTGGTATTTGAAGCATTCTCATGAGAGATTGCTACGCCGCCGGAGCCTCTGCCGGAGAATTCCGGTCATGTATCTGGTAAACAGGCACCTACCGTGCCGGCTCCTGCACAAGGCATGTCCCAAGGGCACCAACAGGCCAGGTGTTAGGGATTTCTCTGCTTCAGCACAGGTGATGCAGTCTTTGACCTAGCCACTGATTGAGCCCCCTGTGCTGAAGCAGGGATATCCTGAAAACCTGACCTGTTGATGGCCCTCGAGGACTGGAGTTGGTCACCCCTGGGTTAGGGGGGAAACACTATTATTGAAGAGGCCCCAGCATGGGGTCGTAGGCTCCTTAAGGGCTGCGACGTCCTGATTGGCGTGAGCTGGGGGGGTCGGCTAACCCCCCCCCTCATCCCCCTTCCCCCTCGGAGTGGGGAAGGCTGCTTGTCCCCTCCCATGCAGGGGGAGGGGGGAGAGGGTATAAAGAGTGGGGCCCCAGGGGAGAGAGACAGAGCTAACGGAATCCCCCCCCCCCCAATGTTTTGCTATTATATTAAACTGTTGGATTGTTATATTAACATGATTTGTATCACACAGGAGCAGTTTGTCTCCTCGTCACAGCGGAGCTGCCGCGCCAGCCAAGCTCACGAGACGGAGAAAGGGCGAGGACTTTAGGGTCTGTCCCTCAGCTGGAGCCCCTAGAACAGCGCGGCAGGCTGGAGGCGCCGGCTGTAGGGCCGGGCCGGCCTATGCCCAATCAACGCTGGTAAAAGGCTGGGCGCCAGCTTTAGGGCTGGGCCTAAGCTGACCCTAGGGGCGGGAGGGGGAGGGAATACAGCCCAATATGGGCTGAATGAGGATCTCCCCCTCCCATCTTACAGTGCTTTGGGTGGGGGGAGAGAGTGCGGCCAATCGCTGGCTGCTGGGCAAGGATCTCCCCCCCATTCACATGCTATGGGCGGGGGGAGGGAGCGCGCCCAATCGCTGGTCGCTGGGCAAGGATCTCCCCCCCATTTTGCATGGAGCATGCTGGGCTGGCGGGCAGGCTGGGCTGGCGGGCAGGCTGGGCTGGCGGGCAGGCTGGACTGGGCTGGCAGGCAGGCTGGGCTGGGCTGGCGGGCAGGCTGGTAGGATTTTAACAGCGGATGTTAAAATAAAGCTGTGACCTTTTCTTCCAACATTGTGTGGTCTCCATTATTTGGTTTAGCGTCACAAAGGAGGGGCGGCGCATAAAGCCTTTAATTATTACGATTAGCAGCGCATATTCTGATTCCAATTCATGAAGGAGTTTTAGTAACATTCCTGGGGTTTTATGCTGGTGGAAATGACCAAGGTTTCCTCCAAAAATACAGATTAAGGAAACTGTTATTGTGCTGATCAGAGCACTATCGCAGAAAAACTCCTGCTGACTTTAAGGGTTTAAGGGGAGGGGGGTGCAATAGTGCCCTGATCAGCACTATTGCAGTTAAATGAATAACCCCCGATGTTTCTAGCTGAAGTTCTTATTTTAGCTAATCTGTTTTACGTTGAATTATTGCCGGCATTACAAATGTGGATAGATGGAGAATCTGATACTGTACGATTATCCCTCACAGGAAGTGATCTGCCTGTGACCTGATGATCGGAGGTCAGAGGTCGGAGACGGGGATAGATGGAGAATCTGATACTGTACGATTATCCCTCACAGGAAGTGATCTGCCTGTGACCTGGGGATCGGAGGTCACAGGTCAGAGACGGGGATAGATGGAGAATGTGATACTGTAAGTTTATCCATCGTAGGAAGTGATGTGTCCGTGACCTGATGATCAGAGGTCAGAGACGCGAAAGATGGAGGACGTGATACTGTACTTTTACCCATCACAGGAAGTGATCTGCCCGTGACCTGGGGATCGGAGGTTACAGGTCAGAGACGGGGATAGATGGAGGATGTGAAACTGTACGTTTACCCATCACAGGAAGTGATCTGCCCGTGACCTGGGGATCGGAGGTCACAGGTCAGAGACGGGAATAGATGGAGGATGTGATATTGTACGTTTACCCATCACAGGAAGTGATCTGCCCTTGACCTGGGGATCGGAGGTCACAGGTCAGAGACGGGGATAGATGGAGGATGTGATACTGTACGTTTACCCATCACAGGAAGTGATCTGCCCTTGACCTGGGGATCGGAGGTCACAGGTCAGAGACGGGGATAGATGGAGGATGTGATACTGTACGTTTACCCATCACAGGAAGTGATCTGCCCATGACCTGGTGATCGGAGGTCAGAGACGGGAATAGATGGAGGATGTGATATTGTACGTTTATCCATCACAGGAAATGATCAGCTGTTTTTTCTTTATATGCTCTTCATGTTTTACATAAGGATTTTACTTTGATTACATTATAACCATTATTTAAAAGCATGAATTCATCTTTTGTATTGGAAACATGTATGCCCTGTGCAAACAATGGTTTCTTAATGTTTGCTGTACATATAAAGTAAAATGTGAAAATTGCTGAGTTGCAGTTGCAGAAATAACTTTAGTATCTTATTATCTCTTAAATAGATTAATTAAATGTAACATGTTCAGAGATGGTTGCGTGCAACCAACAAGATGCTTGCTTTGTGCCATACCGCCTGAAAATTCCCCATAAAAGAATGCTTTGTATAGTTATACAAACGTTGGTGACAGTTTGTGTGTCTGCAGCTCACACACACGGAGACCCTGCCTACTCTCTACAATAGAGTGTCCATGAAACGAGTCCCATTCTGTGTGTAGTGTGCACGCAGAGTATAAAGAGGCTCTATCACCCCTCTGATAACCACATCCTGATTATTTGGACGTGAGGATGTAAAAATAAACGGGCAGCCTAAATACACACATTTAATATGGCCTAATGTGCTTGCTTGGGTTTATTCATCCAAAAGACCAAATTACTAAAAATAGGATATGGTATAATAACAAAAATAAACCCAGCACCTGCCTTACAAAAGACACTTGATTAAACGGTTGAAATTAGACGCGTGCAGAATTTGGAAGGCGTATCATTTTCTGATTTCCTCACCCTGGCGCCCAAAACAAAATGCTGAGGTTAAAGGTGATTTAGGGGAACGTGTATTTTTAGTTGCCA
Organism: Ascaphus truei; assembly: GCF_040206685.1. NCBI lineage: Eukaryota > Metazoa > Chordata > Amphibia > Anura > Ascaphidae > Ascaphus > Ascaphus truei. The sequence continues at coordinate 55,136,550 of NC_134496.1, read as the reverse complement.
GTGCTATTTTGGTTTTTTTAATTTCCAATGCTATTTTGGGTTTTTTTTTCGGGGAGATCCTGGCTTGTGACCTCTTCTGACTCTAATTTCGACGATCATATGTAACCGTTACCGTTCGCCTGCAGCCCTCCATAACTACTGTAACATTTTAACAGGAAGAATTCATTCCCAGAACCCAATGACAAAATAAAAGAAGATAAAGTGTGAAGGAGCAGTGCAGCGGGAGCAGGGGGGGGGGGGACCCTCAACCCTCCCAGGTAATACTAACAGGACAGGTAGTTCCCAGAACTCAGTGACAAAATAGTCTGATGATAAGCAAAAATAAGACAATGTAATATGAGAAGATATCAGCACAATCTGATATACGTTGGATATGTGGGAGTAATCGCAAAAAGGAGATAACAATTACTCCAGGTGCAAAATGACACCTGTGGGGAAAAGGTACAAAGGTGGATAAGGGATAGGGGAAATGAGGGGAGGGAAAACAAAGGGAGGGGAGGGGAGAGGAGGGGAGGGAAGAGAGGGGAGAAGGGGGGAGAGGGGGAGAGGGGGGATGGGGTGAGGGGGGAGGAGGGGGGGATGGGGTGAGGGGGGAGGTGGGGGGATGGGGTGAGGGGGGAGGAGGGGGAGAGGGGGGAGGGGAGGAGGGAGGAGAGGGGGAGGAGAGGGTAGAGGGGGGAAGGGAGACAGGAAGGCAAACAATGGAGGGTGTGCAAAGAAAAGGCAAATAGAGGGGACAATGTTTCGGGGATAGACCCCTTCTTCTGGCCCGTTCCCTACGATCTGTGAGACCACAGGTACTTCCCTCTCCCTTTACCCTAACCTCCAAAAATGCAAGATTAAAGGAACATACGCAATCAAAAGGCCCTCTATGGGAATTAGCCCCAGCATACCAAAATGGGTAGACTCGGCAGCAAAGGGTTTAAATACTGTGCTTTTGGAGGAGATCACACAGCAGACTCAGCTGCAGCAGAGGATTCGTGATAGCAACAAATCGTGAGCTAGTTACTGTAGCACCGGGACTGATGGTTGTGCGCTGACTTTCCTGCGTGTGCGGTTTTCTGACTAGGGGGCTTGAATCTGGCGATTAGCCGGTCAGTTACCCGGACTCTGCAATGGGAATGTAGACTCCCCAATGTCCTTACCAGGGCTGGTGCTATTCTCTATACCCATTTTGGTATGCGTGGGCTTATTCCCATAGAGAACTTTTCAGGATATCCCTGCTTCAGCACAGGTGGCTCAATCAGTGGAAATTGAAGACTGAGCCACTGATTGAGTAACCTGTGCCGACGCGGGGATGTCCATAAAACCTGGCCTGTAGGTGGCCCTTGAGGACTGAGTTTGAGATCCCTGCCTTATCCTCCTTTGTACCTTTTCCCCACAGGTGTCATTTTGCACCTGGAGTAATTGTTATCTCCTTTTTGCGATTACTCCCACATACCCAACGTATATCAGATTGTGCTGATATCTTCTCATATCACATTGTCTTATTTTTGCTTATCATCAGACTATTTTGTCATTGAGTTCTGGGAAGTACCTGTCCTGTTAGTATTACCTGGGAGGGTTGAGGCCCCCCCCCCCCTGCTCCCGCTGCACCGCTCCTTCACACTTTTATTTGTTCATTGGGTGCTGTGTACGCCGTGTGTCCATTTGATGCTGTAACATATTGTAACATATTATATTGTGCTTCTGTGCTGCCTTAGGCCTCGGACATGGTGCAGGAAGCGGTGCTGACCCGTGCTGAGGCGCGCGCATGCTTACCAGTGAGCCCCTGCAGCCGCACTGAGACTTGCTTTAGCAGGGGCTCGCGCACGCTTCCGCACGCTTGCAGAAGCGTGTGTCTTACCAAATCTTTAGTTACGGCGCTAACGGGAGCGTAGGGCCGGTCACGTGAGCGGTTTGCCCAATGAGGGCGAACCAGCTCCTTGACGTCACTGGGCCGACCCCCAGACACGCCCACGAACGGCGCGCGCTCTAAGGCCAGGGAAAGCACCGCTTTCCCTCAGCCTCAGCACGCCTCCGCACGGCTTCAGTGTCTATGGACTAAGCCTTAGGCTGAAGCCATAGAGCGGTCCAGCCGCGCTCCTCCGCGCTGACGCTGAGACTCGCCTGCTCGGTCAGGAGCGATTCCATGGACTGGCAGGCGAGCCAGAGTGCGCGATCAGAGGTGGGAGGAGGCGGGGCAGTGATGTCGCGGGGGCCAATAGCCCACGAAGTGCCGACGTCAACGTCACGGCTTCGACGTCATGATGTCGTCGTCATGACGCTGCTTTGCGCTGATTGGGGGTTTTCAGTCGACAGCGTGCTGAGAAACAGTTTCGGCTGTCGGCTGAAAATCCCTGCGCCTCAGCACGCCTGCGGACGCTCGCAGAAGCCCCTCTAAAGACATCCTCATTCAGGATGACGGGGGTCAGCGCGGAGCGTCCGCACGGCTCAGCGCGGCTTCTCCCTTTTATGGACCCAGCCTTAGAAGTTATCAATGGCGTATTTTAAACATCATTGCACTCCTTTCATTTTAACTAAGGGGCTATTTTATGAGCTTTTTGGGACTGAGGTTCCTCTTTATCTCTGTTTACTTTCATGTCTAACATTCATTGCTTATCATCAACACCTATGGCGTTTTATTTGCTTTTTTATTAAAGTGCAATTCTATAAAATGGCTGCCGGTGATTTCAGAACAAGCAAAACATTGTTTTTTTTGCCGGGGATTTTCTATTCCTTTCGGGACTTTGCTTGTTGACAGTTTACATTACGGCCTAGTCATGGTTTGGCTCATTGAGCCATGTTGTATCTGAATTATGTTCCTGCCGGGTTTACATTAGATTATATCTCCTGTCTATGAACTAGACGTATTTATGGCATTTACCCATAGTTTACAACTTGTCTTTGTTGCGGGTCCAACTGAAACACAGATATAGGAAAACAGACAGGGAACATATTTCTGCCATCGCAAAGCATAATAAATGGGAAAAATAGGAGGGAAGAGAATAAAGAAACTTATAACAAAATGGGGGGTTACTGGGAACATCTACTACGCTCATATCTAGTATAAAGCAGATTTTGGGATAGTCTCCCCCCATAAAAATAACCATGACACAATATGCAGAAATAAGTGTGAAACATACACACATTACTGGAGCATTCCCATTTAGGGACCCACTGACCTCCTCCTTTCCTCAAATGTTCCCTAACTCCCTTACAACTGTCAATACCGAAGGTCAGAGGACAGCGGAGCGGCCCCCATAACTGAACAAGCAATGCCTATATTTCCCCTTAGGAGGGGAATTATTGGAGGGTTTGGGGAACAGCGTGTTGATGTTCTCTCTGTACATAAAAGACGGCTTTAAAACCAAAAGCTAACCCCTGGGACTGCAAAAGAGTCCAATTAAAATGCCTTCCAATAATACTCATCATTGTTTTGTGAACCATTTCCTGCAAAAACAGAAAAACGTTATTACCCCCTGTTTCTATCTATCGAGTTCCCAATTTGCCGTTTACTGTAAAGGAATGACTCAGGGTGCGGTGAGCAGACCATATGGGCTTTCTTCCCAGTGTCTGGAGATCAGCAGGAAGAATGAGGAACAAGACCAGACCCTATGATCTTTGGAACGAGTTTTGGGAATCATTTTAGATTTCACATTGGAGAATTGGCGTAACTACTGTAAACATGGGGTAAGCAAGACATCAACAGTGATACAGCTAGTGTCCCGGCCAACAACCATCCACAGCAAGACATCAACAGTGATACAGCTAGTGTCCCGGCCAACAACCATCCACAGCAAGACATCAACAGTGATACAGCTAGTGTCCCGGCCAACAACCATCCACAGCAAGACATCAACAGTGATACAGCTAGTGTCCCGGCCAACAACCATCCACAGCAAGACATCAACAGTGATACAGCTACTGTCCCGGCCAACAACCATCCACAGCAAGACATCAACAGTGATACAGCTAGTGTCCCGGCCAACAACCATCCACAGCAAGACATCAACAGTGATACAGCTAGTGTCCCGGCCAACAACCATCCACAGCAAGACATCAACAGTGATACAGCTAGTGTCCCGGCCAACAACCATCCACAGCAAGACATCAACAGTGATACAGCTACTGTCCCGGCCAACAACCATCCAAGCAAGACATCAACAGTGATACAGCTAGTGTTTTTACAATTTGGGCTGTTTTGCTAGAACTTTTTCTAGCAAAGTATTCACAGGTCTTGCAAACTTTCCAAAAGTTTCTTCCAACTGTAGCGATTCTCGCCATATTCGTACATAATTACTGTATTACTAGTAATGTGATGCAGTATTACAGGCAACACGGTTTGTCTCTATTATTTGTATCTTTATGTTACCTAAATGCAACATGTGACATTTCTTTAATCGTGTAATGCCATTAGTTAAGAGACTTTCAATGCATAGTAATTTGGGTGGGTGTGAGTGGGCGCGAGTGGGAGTGGGTGGGCGTCGGCAGCACTCTCACTGGGGGTTTTAGTTCTAAAGGATTTCAATTTTTGGCTTTTGCCAAAACTCTTATGGTTTTGTAAAAAAAAATGCGGAAAAATCAAAATAAAAAGGATTTTATTTTAATTTTTAGACTTTTGTTTATGAGTTTTCCATTCACACGCAGTATATAAAAAATATATAATGATTAATTCCAGGCTCTATTTGAAGACTCTGTATTTGAAGGTCAATATTCTGCCCATTCTTAAATTAGGTATTATTATTATTTCAATCTTTTAAAATTATTTTTACCAAATACCAACTGTATTTCAGTTTTCTAAAGCACTGGGTCAAATAACTAAACATCGCAGTGAGACCAAAGTGTTTTAGCAGAACCACTGAGTAGGAATTTGATTTATACACACAAACAATTAATATGTTATTAAAATGTATATTGATAGTAAGTAATTAAGTTATCAAAACAGTGGGGAAACAATAGTAATGTCAGATTAAAACAGCTTTATCATGTAATTACCTCCGTTTTCCGGATCAGGGAATTATTATATCTTAATGTTCAAAAAATTTTTTAAAAAAAGGAGTTCTGAATCTGTGTAATTATTGAACAAATCGTCAAAAAACTCAGGTGGATAAATAAGCAGCAACAATTTGAGCTAATTAAAGCAAACCCTGATTTCATAACAATTGTACAAAGGGTGTAACAGGAAACATTTATATAAACGGCACATCTTGTTAGACTTATTGTAGAAAACGAAAGATTTTGAATAAATAACAAAACACAGACATTAAAGTCCTAAACGGACCAGGTGCATTTCAATAACACACTAAAAAAGGTGAAAACCCTGCATCCAAATCATTTCTTTGCGCATCTTCAGTCTGCGCTGTTAGAACCAGACACAAAGTAAGTTATTGTGCGTTAAAAGTGACAAAAACATCCACCGCACAGTATACAGCAAATAAAAACATTCACACGCCTGAGACAGGTCTGCAACCCTGCCCTTCCCCATTATCTGTTAGCATACAGCGCTTCCACTGCCGCCATGGATTCTGGGTAATGACATGCACATGAGCGCTCACACCGTGTCACTCTTTGCTTCCTGTCTATGTTAACATTCGAATCTCCTACAACTTTGTCACTTCTTCTGTCAAAGTTTTGCACAAACATGTGTTGTGCAAATCACGTTTCCGCGTATACACATCTGGCGCCTTCTGGGGTGAGGTAAACACACGAGCCGCCATGTTATGTCACCTTCAAATAATCCCCGTTTTACTTCTTGCAACCCCCTCTACTTCAGAGAAGCGCGTTTCCCTAACGGACCGTCTCCCTTTCCGATCGTTACGGTCCATTCGCGCGACAGCTTTCCGCGAGGAGCAGCGTCACACATTAGTGAGTATATTCCATTGATGGCTGTTTATCATATTCTCTCTGGTGCAAACCTTGTGCAATAACTGATAACAAGGAAACGGCCCCAAGTGAATCTCTTCATTCTGCTTTCAGGGGTCTTTTCCTTTGGTAAATCTGTGCGGAGATTTTGTTCATTAATCCTACGTAAAAACATCGAAACGGCAAAGATCCCTTTCCATGAATGCAGATATTACAGAAAACAGATCAACAGAAATATTTATAAAGGTTTCCTGGCTAAAAAAATATATATACTGTAATATATATATATATATATATATATATATATATATATATATATATATATATATATATATATATATATATATTTATTAACAAAAACTCAATTAATTTTATTGGAACTGTTTTATTTGATAGAATTGGTGATGTTTGTGCATTAGCTTATATATATATATATATATATATATATATATATATATATATATATATATATTTAAAACTAATGCACAAACATCACCAATTCTATCAAATAAAACAGTTCCAATAAAATAAATTGAGTTTTTGTCTTTGATAGAATGGGTACAATTTTCCTTTTACAATATAGTACTTTTTTGGGCAAAAAAACACAAACTGTCAAGTTATGTACGGTACCATCTGAGAGACAAAGTCATTTGTGATCTACGGGTCTGTCAGTAACATACTGACTCCCGGACGTCCCCAGATACAAAAGCAATTCGCTCCAAAATGAATGTTATACGCACATTCACATCCCCATAATCACACAGTATACAGCACTTCCTCCGCAGCAGGGGAAATACATCAAATATTCTGTGCTGCAATTAAATGAAACCACATCAGACCCCTGGATTCTGTGGCGTGTGTTTCTTAATGTCCCAGGTGCAAAACAGACAGGGGCAAAATGGGAGCAAAAAACAGCATTAGTTTACAAAAGGAAATAATCTTGGTTCTTTCAACTGGACTTTAACAAATCCGGCGGGATCGTTTGAAACGGACTTGGTCCCACTTTGCAGCTGGAGAAATAACTTTTTGTTTGCTTTTACAATACTTTAGATGGTAAGCTCTTCGGGGCAGGGACTCATTTTCCTAATGTTTCTTTAATGGCTGAAACTTATTCCTTGATATATATTATTCTGTTCCGTGTATTACTGCTGTGACGCGCTATGTACATGGATGGTTCTATATAAATAAAGATATACATACTGTAGCATTCCTCTCTAATTAATAGATTAGTTTGGGTGTCGTCCCATTGAGCAACAGGACAGGCGTTATTCATTCCTGTTTCTCACATCTTTACAGTAAATATTTTAAGAACATTTGCAGCCAAAGAACCAAGGGACGTGTTCAAGCTGACACTCATTTATCTTCAATTTGTATGTGAACAAAACTAGCAAATATTATTATGATAATTATTGTATAATATTCTGCTCTAGAGCAGATTGCTGAATATTTTTTAGTGGCTCATTAATAGCAAAATGTGCATACTATATATTAAAAAAAACGAATTCACATAACAATATGCATTAATGAAAAAGTTCAATCTATGTAGAGCTCAATTTTCATCTACAAGGTCTGTTTGTTCTTTTCGTGAGTTTATAACAGGAATGTTTTATAGAAATACAAACTTCCCTCTCTGAGCAAAATAATAAGTAAAGAGAATTGAAAACAAATAATAACGTAGCGACCTAGAAAAAGCCATTGCAATCTGCAACCTGCAGTAAAAGAAAACAAAAAAGGGATTTCCAAAATGTTTTACCCCTGTTTTGCTCAGGTGCAGAACTTTCTGTCTTTCCTCTCTATTTCTGATAGTAAAAATAAAAGAAATGGCAGTCTTTTTAAATGTGGAGCAAAAGTTTAATAATGAAAAGATTAGTTATTAACCTTTAGTTGTCCAGTCCGAGCACCAGAAGGGCAAGCAACATGTCCCGAAACAGTATAAGTGGCTATGTAATTATTTTTACTATTCAAGATAGACTTAGACTTACTTAATCAGGTCTCTTGAGTGTCGCTGAGTTTCATTCTTAGTGGGGGATTTCTTTAGAACGTGTTAGTCTATAAATTGGAATATCGACTGGCCCTGTTCTCTGGAAATCCGTCCAGCTCAATCCCACATCCTCCCTACATTTATTGGGACTTGTATCTCAGTCAATAGAGATGTTCGGATTTCTTTGCAAAAATGTTCCCTCTTCTCTTTAACATTTTGTATTTTCTATACATGTTAGGGGATGTTCCCATTGCTCATAATTTTGCCAATTTTTCCCGAATTTCGCTAGAAATTTGATACAATTTAGCAAAATGAGAGCAAATAGCAGTATAGACAGGCTCCGTGACATGGCAGAATAACTTTTAATGTTTGGTAAAAAAAAAATGCAAAATCCCACATCTCTACCGATGAACCAAAGGGCAGAACTATGATGAACACTTCAGTAACCGGCTGTATCTCAACATGTAACCGGCTGTATCTCAGCATGTAACCGGCTGTATCTCAGCATGTAACCGGCTGTGTCTCAGCATGTAACCGGCTGTGTCTCAGCATGTAACCGGCTGTGTCTCAGCATGTAACCGGCTGTGTCTCAGCATGTAACCGGCTATATCTCAGCATGTAACCGGCTGTATCTCAGCATGTAACCGGCTGTATCTCAGCATGTAACCGGCTGTATCTCAGCATGTAACCGGCTGTGTCTCAGCATGTAACCGGCTGTATCTCAGCATGTAACCGGCTGTATCTCAGCATGTAACCGGCTGTGTCTCAGCATGTAACCGGCTGTATCTCAGCATGTAACCGGCTGTATCTCAGCATGTAACCGGGTGTATCTCAGCATGTAACCGGCTGTATCTCAGCATGTAACCGGCTGTATCTCAGCATGTAACCGGCTGTATCTCAGCATGTAACCGGCTGTATCTCAGCATGTAACCGGCTGTGTCTCAGCATGTAACCGGCTGTGTCTCAGCATGTAACCGGCTGTATCTCAGCATGTAACCGGCTGTATCTCAGCATGTAACCGGCTGTATCTCAGCATGTAACCGGCTGTATCTCAGCATGTAACCGGCTGTGTCTCAGCATGTAACCGGCTGTATCTCAGCATGTAACCGGCTGTATCTCAGCATGTAACCGGCTGTATCTCAGCATGTAACCGGCTGTATCTCAGCATGTAACCGGCTGTATCTCAGCATGTAACCGGCTGTATCTCAGCATTCCTTTGTCTTTAGAAGAAGTCAAATTCAACGCACTATACAGTATGAAGAGTGCAAAGCTGCATTGAGAGCCATGGGATTCTTCTCTTTGATACATTGTGTCATTTCACACAATGCTTCAGTACTGCGCAGAGGGGCTGTACCTCCCCAAGTGTGTTTAATCTGGCGGGCTCGGTCATACACGTATAATCTAATAACTTCCCATATAGAAGCTTCACTAAAATTAAACAGATTTAAAAACTTCTTGTAAATTCCGTATGTTTCCATTTTTGTTTGTTTTCAGCATATAAATATGTGTAATTATTTGATATGATTTGAATGATTCTTTTGCCCTTTATGGGGTGTTTTTCAACCCTTTTTGCTCTATGATACGTACACATCTATTATATTGTTTAAACTGTAATACTCTATAATGAGAATAAATATTATTACTTAGGATACCTTTAGCGATTGTTTAATGATACGCCTAGGAAGATTTGTTGTTTTCTTTTTGAAGTTTGCCCTTTTAAAGCCGTTCGGGAGCATAAAATGGCTGCATCTTCCATGGACACTAAGGATTTTGTGGTATAGTTATTAATACTGTTTAAAAGAATCTATTTATAAATCACATTCTCTATATAAATATTTATACGATAAACTGTGTTTATCTAAACATGTTTACACTATTAAAAAAACAGCAACACTAACAGATATATTCGGATTATATGAGTTAATATTTGTTACTGTATCAAAGTACACATTTTTCTTGTATAAAATCAGCAACTAAAGTGATCATATTCTTTTAAGTGACAATACAGATTATTGCACATTTCTGTTATTCTGATCAATGAAAGATCACCCAGCGCAGACAATCTTACAGCGGGATGCCACCATGCCAGTATGCATGTAAATAAGTGAGGAGGAGAATTGAGTGTGAGATGCGGGATTTGATAGGAAGCCAGGAGAGGGATTACAGGAGGGGAGACGCGGAGATAGATTTAGGAAAGAGTAGAGTGATTCTGGCAGCAGCATTTAGGATAGATTGTAGGGGAGACAGGTGAGAGGCAGGAAGGCCGGACAGCAGGAGGTTACAGTAGTCGAGACGGGAGAAAATGAGGGTCTGTGTCAGAGTTTTTGCAGTCGAGCAACAGAGGAAAGGGCGTATCTTTGTTATATTGCGGAGGAAAAAGCGACAGGTTTTAGATACCTTGTGAATGTGAGAAGAGAACGTGAGAGAGGAGTCGAGTGTGACCCCTAGGCAGCGTGCTTGGGCTACTGGGTGAATGATAGTACTTCCAACAGTTATGTGGAAGGAGGTAGTAGGGCCAGGTTTGGGAGGAAGTATGAGGACCTCTGGTTTTGCCATGTTAAGTTTAAGTCAGCGGAGGGCCATCCAGGATGATATCGCAGAGAGACATTCAGAAACTTTGGTTTGTACAGCAGGTGTAAGGTCGGGGGATGAAAAATAAATTTGTGTGTCATCAGCATAGAGGTGATATTTGAACCCAAGAGATGTGATTAGATCACCTATAGAGAGTGTGTAAAGAGAAAAGAGAAGGGGTCCCGGGACAGACCCCTGGGGTACCCCCACAGAGAGATCGATGGAGGAGGAGGTGTTTGCAAAAGAGACACTGAAAGTACGATGGGAGAGGTAAGAGGAGGTCCAGGATAGAGCTTTGTTACGAAGCCAGGAGTATGGAGAATGTGAAGGAGAAGTGGGTGAAAACTATATATGGGTGGGTCCCATTGGTAGAAAAGCGCTATATGAAATAAAGTTGTTATTATTATATAATGGGATATAATGGGGATATAACGGGGTTTTTTGCTTTGATAAATCTGGCTCCAGTTCTCCCTGATTTTACAGCCAGGCGACTTTAATACCTATCCCCAATGGCCTCTCATTTAGGTTTTCACCGTTTGCATCACTCTGCGTTCAAACATTGCGATCTTCTGCAAATTGTCTTTTCCTCCCCACAGTCGGTATAAAATGATCGCGCTTTGATCTCCACTTAATGTAAGAACATTTGGAAAAACATTTGATGCAGAAAAATTCACAAATAAATAAATATAAATACTATATTTGCCTCTTAAGCCATCAAAGCAGCTGAGGTCCCCCCCTGTACTAGCCATGCACACATCGCATTACATACCGATGCTCCTCAAAGCTTCCTTACTGCAGAAACTCTGCTAACGTAACATTAAGTAACGCTGTGCATTCTTCTACATGTATATATAGGTTTTAATGTTTAGATTATAAATATTCCCACAGCATCACCTCTAATATGGTTTTCATTTATGCCTGAAAAATGTGCTCATAACTCATTATTCATATTACGCCAACTACTTCGCTGTGGCTTTAAGAATGAGCAAACGGAGATCAAGGCAGGAATGAAATAGTGTGCAATTCCTGCGCACAAGAGCTGGCAATCAAAGTAAGCTGTGCTGATATTGTGCACCTTATGTTGTCAGTTGTTTTGAATTAAAAGCAGGAAATATAAAACATAACAGGTGTACATCTCAATGTATGTTACCCATCAATCAGTGCTAAGTAAAATAAATACATCCGTAATTAAATTCAGTTACATTAAATATCAGCATTTTTTAAAAATGTTATAAAGTTAAATTGTGACTTCACGTCTCGCTCTCTGCAACAATAAAGTAACTACTATTATGCAGAAAAACAAATATGCAGAAGAAACTTCTTTATTTAACTCTTCTAATAAATGTTGTCTTCATTTTGAAGCTACTGTATATACTCCAAATCCATATACTGTACATGCCGAAACTGCGCTGCCGACTGTTACGTACAAAACACCCTCAATCTGCTTCTGCATTTTATTATCAGCTAATAATAATATAAAGAATCACTGCATGTGCTGCAGGCAGATCAGAAAGTACATGGCACTGCAGTGTGGTGGTTACCACCAAGCAGTTCTAAAGAACATTATCTCCAGCTGTGGATGAGTGGACCCGTCACTGACATGTTGCCATTTCCTCCCTCCTTACCTTGAGTGGGATGAAAGTGATTGCAAGTCTCTGTGTGCTCACCGCCTCCTCCTGCGTAACTCTTGTTTTTTGAGCTTGTTCTCTGGGATTTTATAGCTCCTGTTCCAGCCTCCACACTCCAACCCCTGCCCCTGGTTTCTCTTACATCACTTTTAGAGATTTTCCACTGATCTTTGTTTTAAGTCTTTCCTCCTCCTGTCAGTGTTCCCTCTCTCAGTCCCACGTTACTTTCCTCCTCCTGTCAGTGTTCCCTCTCTCAGTCCCCGTTACTTTCCTCCTCCTGTCAGTGTTCCCTCTCTCAGTCCCCGTTACTTTCCTCCTCCTGTCAGTGTTCCCTCTCTCAGTCCCCGTTACTTTCTTCCTTGCCTGTTTATTGCATGGCTGACCCCTCAGCACGAGCAGCAAGCAACACGACGCTTTGCAATGCATTTCTGGGCCTCACATTGCCCAATGGTCTGACTCCTTATATAGACCGTTTTGTCTTATGCACATAGGATGTGGATGAATAAGGAACCCGCTTTAATACTTGCATCTGACATATCAGTAAATCCGCACGATATCCGGGGAAAGTCGCCACGCAGATACCATTTGTGGTTGCTTCATGTAAATAATCTGTCATTACAAACCTAATTTAACTTCACCAAGGCCCTCTGAGTTTAGCAGATCCAAACCTCAGGAAATGGGCCCGCTTTTTAAACTAGAAAGAAAATAATAAATCAGAAATCAGTTAATTGATTTGTGGTTTTAGCTCCTGCCTGGGCAACTGACTTTATTTTCCAGGAAATACTTGCCAATACGATGTACATCTCATTGTATTCCTCGTCTTAAAATATCTAAGTATTAATATAAAGGAAAGCACCAAAAAGAGCAAGGTTATATATTATATACAAGACATTTCATGCACAGTTAGAGATATTATACATTATAGGCGTCTGTAACATTTACAGACAAGATTAAAATGTGAGACAGCTTTAGTTTTGAAAGAACTTAGACTGGTGGCAGCTGTGAGAGTCTCCGGTAGACTGTTCCAGTTTTGGGGTGCACGGTAAGAGAAGGAGGAGCGGCCGGATACTTTGTTGAACCTTGGGACCATGAACAGTCTTTTGGAGTCAGATCTCAGATGATAAGTGTTGCATGTGGTAGGGGTGAGGAGCTTGTTCAGATAGGCGAGTAACTTGCCCAGAAAGTATTTGAAGGTAAGACGGAAAAAAATTACTTTGCGCCTATACTCAAGTGATGACCAATCTAGTTCTTTGAGCTTTTAGTTTTATATGGTGAGTTTGGGGTGCTGAGCCATATACTATATCCCCATAGTCTACAATTGGCATTAGCATCTGCAGTGCAATGCACTTTCTGAGCGGCAGACATAAGGAGGATTTGTTCCTATGAAGTACATATAGTATTGGCATAGGTTTTGGATGTCAGGGTATCAGTGTGCATCCCGAATGTTAAATGGGAGTCAAACCATATGCCCAAGTATTTAAGGCTAGTAACAGGAGTTAGGGTGGTTTTAGCATTAGTTCTGATCTGGAGCTCAGTCATTGGAAGTTTAAGAAATTTAGCCTTGGTCCCAAATACCATTGTTACAGTCTTGTCAGTGTTTAAAAACGAAGGAAACGAGGAGCACACAGGAGACTTGATTTGAGTGTTTAAAAACAGTTTGTTTTGGGAAATCCAATTTTCAAGTCTCGAAAAATCAAATTGAATTACGTGTCCAAGGTCGGAGAGGCTATGGCTGTGTGCAGATAAGATTGTGTCATCTGCATACATGTGTATTGAACTACCTCACAAGCTGTAGGAAGATCATTGATGAACACTGAGAAGAGTAGGGGCCCCAGAACAGAGCCTTGCGGGACACCCCAGGTGATATCCAAGGGGTTGGAGTTAGAGCCTGAGATGGACACATGTTGGGATCTACCTGATAGGTAGGACTGAAACCAGTTTAAAGCATGTTTCCCTATTCCAGAGCTCTGGAGTTTGTTTAACAAGATCAAATGATCAACTGTATCAAAAGCCTTTGCAAAATCTAGGAATACTGCACCAGTGAGTTGTCCCCGTTCCATTCCACATTATATCTCATTGCAAACTTTTAGCAGGGTAGTTACGGTGGAGTGTTTGGGGCGAAAGCCAGATTGGAATTGGCATATATGTTTTTTGTATTTCTTTTTAAACCCTAGCTTTACCCAGCAGAATGAGCACTTTGCCGTCATTTGGTGACAGCTTCTCTCTGACTAAAAGAAATAAATGACCATCTATGCCAGGGGAGGCAACACCTGCCCTCAAGGGCCACCAACAGGTCAGATTTTAAGGATATGCCTGCTTCAGCCAAGAATCAGGGGCTCAGTCAAAGACTGAGCCACCTGTGCTGAAGCAGGGATATCATAAAAACCTGACCTGTTGGTGGCCCTTGACGACTGAGGTTGCCTACCCCAGTTGTTTTACTTATGACGTCTCTACATGAATAACTATTCAGAGGGTCTCAAAGCCTGCATATACCACGGCACTCGGACAGTACTGTAACACGCTGCTGTCCAAGCTCAGCCGATGGGTACCAGCAGACCAGGGTTTTAGGGCCCTTTATACCTAAGCAAGTTATCTTAGGGATTGTTAAGAAACAAGACAAGCATTTTGCCATACTGTTACATTCCTCTGTACACTTTGTGTCCCATTGTGCACCTTCTAATTTGCCTTAGTTGGGCTCTAGTTTATACTTGATAATAATTATCAGAATAATTAGGGGATAGATAAGACCCACACACCATCCCACTTCAATACTAGTGGGCGTCCCTGAAAAAGCCTGGCATAAGTGCACATGAATCCAAATTATACACAGCTCCTGTAAAAACAATAAAAAACTTTTATTTACAAATGACAGTATTACTAGAGATAATGTGGCAACCAGCTATAATGTGTATATCTTTATTTATGTAGCGCCCAAAGTGTACTCAGCGCTTCACAAAGAATACAGCACGGGGAATTATAATAATACAATAAGCGCAGCAAGCTCAGACAATAGGAAAGGAAATTCCTGCCCCGAAGAGCTTACACTCTAATTGGAATGATGGGAGAGTTACAGAGACAGCAGGTGAGGGAGTAAGTGCTGTAGGTGGCAGCGCCTGGTTACAATGGGTGGTAGGAGTTGGTAGGAGTGATGTGGTTGTGTATGTCATTTGAAATAAATGCCTCATATGAGCCAGTGGAGCCTTTCATTCCCGTGTAATCGGTAACTCACACGGTTTGATGACTGCATTGCACAGACACCGTCAAACCGCCAGAGGAAAACACAGAAAATACACAATTTCCGAGCATGCTGAGCGTCGTGTTATTTCAAACACAGAGAACAAGGCAACATGACATCTTATCTGAGTAATGTGCTGAGAAAGAATATGAGTAACTGGACCAAACCTTTTCTAGACCTATTTTGTCAAGATCCTAGAGATACTCTCACTATTTTTAGGGGAAACTAGACATGTATTAATAAGGGTAACGGCGAGGTCAGCTCCGTGTCAGCTTTGGATTCTGATTAAAAAAACTAAGAAACACTGAATTAAATTCCCTTCTGATTTCATGTTAGTTTTTCTGCTCCTACATTGATCACTGCACTCTCTCCCATCCCTGCACTCTCTCACATCCCTGCACTCTCTCCCATCCCTGCACTCTCTCACATCCCTGCACTATATCACATCCCTGCACTCTCTCACATCCCTGCACTCTCTCACATCCCTGCACTCTCTCCCATCCCTGCACTCTCTCCCATCTCTGCACTCTCTCACATCCCTGCACTCTCTCCCATCCCTGCACTCTCTCCCATCCCTGCACTCTCTCCCATCCCTGCACTCTCTCCCATCCCTGCACTCTCTCACATCTCCGCACTCTCTCACATCTCTCCCATCCCTGCACTCTCTCACATCCTTGCACTCTCTCTCATCCCTGCACTCTCTCTCATCTCTGCACTCTCTCACATCCCTGCACTCTCTCACATCCCTGCACTCTCTCCCATCCCTGCACTCTCTCACATCCCTGCACTCTCTCACATCCCTGCGCTCTCTCCCATCCCTGTACTCTCTCACATACCTGCACTCTCTCACACCTCTCACATCCCTGCACTCTCTGACATCCCTGCACTCTCTCCCATCCCTGTACTCTCTCCCATCCCTGCGCTCTCTCCCATCCCTGCACTCTCTCTCATCCCTGCACTCTCTCACATCCCTGCACTCTCACATCCCTGCACTCTCTCACATCCCTGCACTCTCTCACATCCCTGCACTATCTCATATTCCTGCACTCTCTCACATCCCTGCACTCTCTCACACCCCTGCACTCTCTCCAATTCCTGCACTCTCTCACATCCCTGCACTCTCTCACATCCCTGCACTATCTCATATCCCAGCACTCTCTCACATCTATCACATCTCTCACATCCCTGCACTCTCTCACATCTCTCACATCACTGCACTCTCTCACATCTCTCACATCGCTGCACTCTCTGACATCCATGCACTCTCTCACATCTTTGCACTCTCTCACATCCCTGCACTCTCACATCCCTGCACTCTCACATCCCTGCGCTCTCTCACATCCCTGCACTCTCACATCCCTGCACTCTCTCACATCGCTCACATCCCTGCACTCTCTCACATCTCTCACATCCCTGCACTCTCTGACATCCATGCACACTCTCACATCTTTGCACTCACTCACATCCCGGCACTCTCTCACATCTCTCACATCCCTGCACTCTCTCACGCCCGTGCACTCTCTCACATCGCTCACATCTCTCATATCTCTCACATCTCTCACATCCCTGCACTCTCTCACGTCTCCTATCTCTCACATCCCTGCACTCTTTCACATCCCTGCACTCTCTGACATCCATGCACTCTCTCACATCTTTGCACTCGCTCACATCTCTCACATCCCTGCACTCTCTCACATCTCATATCACTCAGATCCCTGCACTCTCTCACATCTCTCACATCCCTGCACTCTCTCACATCTCTGCACTCTTTCACATCTCTCACATCCCTGCACTCTCTCACGCCCGTGCACTCTCTCACATCGCTCACATCTCTCATATCTCTCACATCTCTCACATCCCTGCACTCTCTCACATCCCTGCACTCTGTCACATTGCTCACATCTCTCATATCGCTCACATCTCTCACATCCCTGCACTCTCTCACGTCTCCTTTCTCTCACATCCCTCACATCCCTGCACTCTCTCACATCCCTGCACTCTCTCACATCTCTCACATCACTGCACTCTCTCACATCCTTGCACTCTTTCACATCACTCACATCTCTCATACCCCTGCACTCTCTCACATCCCTGCACTCTCTCATATCTCTCAACTCTCTCCCCTTTTAACATGCAGTTGCGACACCTACAGTATTCCCAAGAACAACACCCCTGACCACACTGACCCATCTAACTACTGCCCTTGCACCCGTCCGGTGCAAATGTGTTTTTAGAATGGTAGGAGAGAGAATTAGATTTATGGAGGAGCTAGTTAAATGGACGGGGTATATACCATTTAAGGATTAGATACATAGATGATGTCTTATTTTTATTTGAAGGCGACATCAATAAACACCATCATTTTATAGAGGTTCTGAATGACAATCAGCTAAACATCAAACTAACATCTAACAATTCAACAGATACCCTCTCCTTTCTGGACCTCAGGATCCAGGTCTCATCTGAAGGAAAGCTTGAGACTGGTGTCTTTAGGAAAATCACTGCTACGAGCAGTTTGTTACACTTTGAAAGTTGCCACCCCATATCTTTGAAGAGGAGCATCCGTGTGCATCAAATGTATGTCTTGAAGCCATTAATCGACACAAAGGACTTTACGTTTAAGGGCAAAAGGAACAAGATCAAATGTTTATAGATACAGTAGAAGATGCCTTAAGCAGGCATATATATGGGCTTCAAAGAGCAACTGTGATTCCCTTTGGGCCTGAAACAGAGTCACCTACCTACCTACCTATCTATCTACCTACCTACTTATCTATCTATCCCAGTGGGGTGCTATTCGCTCTATTCTACAAAACACTGGGGAGTTTTATCAAGTGATGATGATCTATTGAAGGTATTGGGATCACATGCTAAAATGACAGCTAGAAGTTCTTCCAATCTTTGAGACCAACTTGTACATAGCCACTATAGCAGAACCCCAGTAAGACAAGATAAAACAAAGGGGTCTTCTCTGTGTGGCTCGTGCAAATGCTGTAACTTTATGTCACCTGCAAAAAGTTTTTGGAATAGTGCTCATAATAAAGAATTCACTATCAAGGAATTTATTAACTGCCGCCAGCGGGGTAACATGAGGGGGTAACATATGCATTATCATGCCCCTGCAATTTGATGTATGTGGGTATGACCACAAGGAAATTTCACATTTTGGAACATGGATATAATATTACATGAATAATATAATATCTGTAATAACGCAATCAATTAATCAGTGCTAAAAGCCTGGGGTGTCCAAAGACTATATCTGGGTATGCAGGGTGGCAATCTTGAACAATGCCTTTTGAGACTGGAGGCAAGGTGGACTTTTTATTTAGAGACAGTCACCCCCAAAGGTTTAAATGAGGAGCGAGTCTTCTGTGCCTTTATTTGATACTTTTGTATGGTATTTAATCTGCACCTGGTAGTGTGCACATGGTTCTTTGCTTGTATTTACTTCATTTTGTGTTTCTCTGTTGCCATTTTTGGGATTGTGTCATAATGCTGAGGGTATTACAATATGGCAGACACACTGTGTTAATCACGTCCCTGATGAAGCCACAGGCGAAACGTGCATCGTATGACATCGTCAGGAGTCATCTTTGAGCCTGAGGAAGCCGAAGTCTCGGCGAAACGCGTAGCTCTTCCTAGTTGGACGTCTTTTGACCCGCAGAGGCTCCCGTAGAGGTTGCGAGCAGCCGCACGCATTTACCACACTTCCTTGCTCTCCGGACACGGCGACAAGGATTCTTGTTGCAGGGCTCACGACTACACTACGGGTGCTGATCTGGTAGTTTTGTATATGTGAGTGTTTTGTTCATCTACACTAATATATGTGTTGATCTGATTTTAAACACTTGCTTCATCATCTTTGTACCACACCACACGGGAGTCAATGGGAAGCATGGCGCAGTGAAGATTCCACTTGAGAGAAGATTGATTGCCACCACATCTTGCTGCTCAGATTGCCGCTGGAGGGCTGGATTACTACAGATAGCTCTTGTTCTGCATGTACTTGCACTTGGCCGTGTGAGTATAGTGGATTATATTTATATCTCCATTTCCTCCCCCCCCCCATGCTGTTCCCAGCCTCCTTCATTTAGGAGGGTTGGATGTGCTAAAATTTTATCTAGACCTTCAGACTGTTTTTTTAACTCCTCGCTCCCCCTTGTTCTTATTTTATCGTCAGGAGTTGTCTGTATCTGTTGGAGAGCCTGTGGCATGCTGTAGGTCCTGGTGTTTATCCCGCATTCTCCTCTTATCAAACTTGGACAGCAGTGGTAGTAGCTGCTATTGAGACTGTCTTTGCTGTGCATTTGCTCATCGACTGACACAATAGTTCTCCTTACACCTCTAAGGCCAGGTCCCCGTTGGCTACTGCAACCCCCGCCGTGACGGGTGCCGCAGGGACAAGATCCGCCCCACAATGGGGCCGGGCCCGCTGCGAGGGGGGTCCACCGTGCTGCACCGACAGAAACTCCTGCTCTCAAGAAAATTGAGAGCAGGAGTCGTGACGGAGCACGAGGCCACGCCCCCCCGGTGGTTCAACCAATAAGGGCGAACCTGCCGGGTGATATCACGGCCGCGCCCCTGTCACACCCCGGTCATGACCCCCCCGTCTTTCCCCCTGCAGCTCTCTGCAGACCGTGGGACTCGGCTGCACGTGCCGCCTGCGTTGCAGGCGCGCGTTCAGCGCAGGCAGCGGGGTTGCTGCCTAATGGTGCAGGTTTGATCCACTTTTATGCACCCTGTATTCCCAATGAGTAATGTCTGCTTTATTTGTTATATTTGTACAAAAAATATATTATGAAGGATAGATCATGCCAAACTAACCTTATTACCTGCAGTTTCTTTGGGGAGGTAAGTAGGAATTTAGACCAGGATAATGCAGTTGATTTGGTTTACTTAGATTTTGCAAAGGCTTTTGATACGGTTCCACACAAGAGGTTGGTGTACAAAATAAAGCAAATTGGGCTCAGTAAAAATATTTGCACCTGGATTGAAAACTGGTTAAAGGACAGACAACAGAGGGTTGTCATAAATGGAACTTTTCCAGGTTGGCTAAGGTCGTGAGTGGAGTACCTCAGGGATCAGTACTGGGACCCCTGCTTTTTAAATTGTTTATTAATGACCTTGAGGTTGGGATCGAGAGCAAAGTCTCCATCTTTGCTGATGATACTAAATTGTGTAAGGTGATAGAATCAGAGCAGGATGTAATTTCTCTTCAGAAGGACTTGGAGAGACTGGAAACGTGGGCAGGTAAATGGCAGATGAGGTTTAATACAGATAAATGTAAGTTTATGGATTTGGGAAACAAGAATAAACAGGCGACTTACAAATGACATAGGGATATATTAGGTGAATTGTTTTGTTTGCCTTCCTCTGGATCAATATTCTGTAAGTATGAATATAGCATAAAGTATCTGTCGTCTAAATTTAGCATCTTTGAGCATTCTATACCTACCTTGTTGGGTTGTTTTTTCTTCAGCAATACCACCTTACTACTACCCTGTCTCCCCCCTGCTTTTTGCCTCGTTTTGAACGGTATGTACAGTATCCTTTCTCATGCTTTCTTTCCTCTGCCCCTCTGCTCTTCTGGGTTCTTCAATCAAGTTTTTGCAGCGTTCTCTCAACTGAAACAGCACTAACCAGAGTAGTAAATTACTTCCACATTGCGTAAACCTAGGGACATTACTCTCTTCTAATTCTACTCAACCTGTCTGTGTGGTATTTGATACTGTTGACCATCCAAGATCATCCAAGCCCTCTCCTGGCTTCCTTCCCATCTATCTCATTGTTCCTTTAGTGTATCTATTGCTAACTCCTCTTCTTCTTCTGTGTATTTATATGTTGGGATATCTCTTGGCCCGGTTCTGGCACCTCTCCTCTTTTCTCTCTATATACTCTAGCTTGGTGACTTTTTAAGTTATTTGACTACATGTATCCCCCCTTTGCAGATGACACACATGTATCTGAATCTCACATCTGCAGTACATTCTCAGGTCTCCAACTGTCTCTTCCTGTATCTGTGACTTCAACTTAATACAGTATGTCAAAGACTGATCTGCTCATAATCCCACCCAAATCCAACCAGTAACTCTCCACTCCACCCAGTCCCCCAGTCCCATTGTTTAGGTGTCATACGTGACTCTTCTCTTTTGTTTGTTTCGTAATGCATGTTCTCATTCTCTCCCATCTGGACTGCTGCAACCTTCCCCTTTCTGGGCTCTCTGCAATATAGATCTCTACCGTCTCAATCTATTCAAATGCTGCTGCGAGGATAACCTCGCTCTACTTCTCTGGGAACTCTCTGTTGGCTCACTATTAAAATCTGCATTTACTAAAAAGTTATTCTTCTCTCCTTCAACGGTCTCCAGTCCTTTGTCCATCATTATCTCTAAGCTTTCATCTCTCGCTATAACCCTTTCTGCTCAGGTCTGTCTTCTCTCTATCCTCCGTGTCACTACAGCTTTCTCATGCCTACAACCCGTATCACAGGCTTCCCCTACCTCTGGTACTAATGCTGTCTCAATGTCCACCAAGCACCTTCTCTCTCTAACTTCAAAACCCATCTGAAAACTCTCCTCATGGTGTTTAAGTAGTCCTGGGTAACTACTCACTCAACTACAGTATGCTTTTATAAACATAGGTACTCAGTTACTCCTACAGGTCACATTGGTCTCCCAACATACTGACTAGATTGCTAGTTCTTGGGGTCGGGACTCCTTTCTTCCAATTTTACCTTCATGTCTCAAGTCACTTATCCCACCTGTATTATTATATTCCATGTATTGTCATTGTATTGTAATGTTTATACAAATTGTAAAGAGAAAAAATAACAAACCTCGACATGATTTTCTTCCCCCTTTGTTTTTGCACCAATATCATATTCGGTGTTTGGGCAGTGAGCCCAATAAATGATTCTTGAGGGTTAATGTGTGTTCCAAATTGTATTGATGCCATCACTGAACTCCAGCACCTATTTAACAGAATTTATTTTAAATATAATTCAATATTAACACAAATGTTATTTGAAGACTCTGTTACTTTACTTCAATATCATCAGTTTACTGCGCAGAAATTTTGGCTGCTTCAGTGCCATTGTTATATGAAGAGTGGCTTATGGAAGACAGAACTGATTCAAGCATGTTAAAGATTTATTACAATTAAATAGAAGATGAATGTTAGGTACGTGCAGAAAAATACAAAACATTCGAAAACGATGCACTGTCTGGCTATTCATGGGCTTTACCTGTCGCTTTTTCCTCTGCAATGTTACAAAGATTGCCTTTTTCTTGGTTGCTCGTCTGCTAAAACTCTGACTCAGGCCCTCATTCTCTCCCATCTCGATTACTGTAACCTCCTGCTGTCCGGCCTTCCTGCCTCTCATCTGTCTCCCATACAATCTATCCTAAACGCTGCTGCCAGAATCACTCTACTCTTTTCTAAATCTGTCTCCGCGTCGCCCCTCCTGAAATCCCTCTCCTGGCTTCCGATCAAATCCCGCATCTCACACTCAATTCTTCTCCTCACTTTTAAAGCTTTACACTCTTCTGCCCCTCCTTACATCTCAGCCCTAATTTCTCGCTATGCACCATCCCGACTCTGCGTTCTGCTCAAGGATGTCTTCTCTCTACCCCCTTTGTATCTAAAGTCCTCTTCCGCCTTAAACCTTTTTCACTGACTGCCCCACACCTCTGGAATGCCCTTCTCCTCAATACCCGACTAGCACCCTCTCTATCCACCTTTAAGACCCACCTTAAGACACACCTGCTTAACGAAGCATATGAGTAGCTCCGTGGCTGATACTATACACCTAATACATAAACCTTGGCTCCTTGCAGACACACTTACCAGAACACCCACCTACTGTCTCAGTACATTCCTCCTCGGAGCAGGGACTCCTCTTCCTAAATGTTACTTTTATGTCTGAAGAACTTCTTCCCTTTATGTGTTATTTATATTATTAGTTATTTATATGATTGTTGTGTGTATTACTGCTGTGACGCGCTATGTGCATTAATGGCGCTATATAAATAAAGACATACATACACTTTTTTTTAGGGGATATGATAAATTATTATATTGTGGACATGACAATGTCAAAAGGAAGCAATCTTAATGAGATGAAGACACGGTATATAGATTGATAACGCTGTAACATTCTTAGCCTGGGATTACTAAGCTCTGACGCGGGGTATTGCTGTGTGAGTCCCAGTGTCAGGTTTAGTAAATCGTCCCCTTCTGAGCTTTCATATTCATACAGACAATGGTGGGTTTTTATCAAAGTCTTCCGGCTGTGAAACTGGGACGAGGGAGGTCCATAAAACTGAACCTATCAAATAAATAATATCCCATTCTTTTCAGTAGAATTCTTTCCTTTAATAAATCCGGTGCAGTTTTTTGTCCCTGTTGACGGTATATTTGCACCGTGAAGACCTTTCCATGCGCGGGAAGTTTGCGCCAAAATAAACTGTGACCTCCAAGTGAACTCAGAAGCACGCACTTCTTCAGGGTTAACAAAGATGTTATTAAATGACCGGAGGGCAGAAATAATGGCTGACGAGAGGGCATTTGTCATGGGGCAGTAGCTTAACTGTTGGCGTTGTTGAGAACTGGTTGTATTGAGTCTCTGGGAGTTCAGGCCTCGATCACACGTTTTCTCATCTGGATTCTTGAGCATTATTTTCCTGAGGCAAATGCTGATATGTAAACGGACTTTTCTTATTCTCAAACCACCCAGCATTCAATAAAATGACTTCCAGGAATTAAACGTTGTTTCAAAGGAACATTTGGATAAAAGCATTAATAATGATTTCTGGCCTCTGGCCTCCCTCGTCTGAATTACACCACGTTTCACTGATATTTCTAGTATAACGTTGCAATTATCTTAATGCCTAATCTGCTTTGCCCTCTGTTTGTTCCAATAACTAGTGCCCATAGTAACAACTGCTGGCAAGTACAGAGCACACGGGGGGTTTCGTAGCTGAGTTTTAGTGACCATCTCAATTTAAGATTTGAACTAAAGTTAAAGCAAACCTTACAGTGCAGCCGGGGGGGGGGGGGGGGGGGGAACGGTGGAGCCTGTCCGTGGTCACTTTGTAAATTGGGAAATACGTCAATAAAGAGTCACTTTTTTTTTTTTTAAAGTAAAAAGCCAAGTACGGGAATCCTTACTTTTCTTTTAATGCTGATCATGGCTTGTATGGAAGAAAAAATGACTTTGCCATCCAGTAGTTAAAAGGGTATTCAAGGTTTCATACACAGATCCCAAGGCCGCGCCGGCCTCAGGGATCGCCGGGTATGTGAAAGAGCAGTCCCTCCTGTGAGCGAGGGGTTAAATCTAGGTGAATGATGTGGCTGCATTCATGCAAAACGCTTTATGATTAATTTAACCTTTATAGATTTATAAACACCTATTGCTGCCATTTGTGTAAGGTGTGACACTATATCTTCTCGTTAACGGATGGATGAAATGCAAGTGGAGGTGCTGCAGAAAAACGTTAAAATGCCATTGCTAGAACTGTGGAAACGTCCAGTAATAGCCTCACGGTTAATGAGACCACACTTAGGGTAGGTTAAAAATATCATATATTGTGATAACCTAGCATTTTATGTGAAAATGTAGGTTCAAAACAGAAGCTTTAGTGCCAGTATCATATCATCAAAACCCCAAACCAGCCGTGCGAGGCACAGGATACACAATCCTTCATACCAGCCGTGCGAGGCACAGGATACACAATCCTTCATACCAGCCGTGCGAGGCACAGGATACACAATCCTTCATACCAGCCGTGCGAGGCACAGGATACACACTCCTTCATACAAGCTGTGCGAGGCACAGGATACACACTCCTTCATACCAGCCGTGCGAGGCACAGGATACACAATCCTTCATACCAGCCGTGCGAGGCACAGGATACACAATCCTTCATACCAGCCGTGCGAGGCACAGGATACACAATCCTTCATACCAGCCGTGCGAGGCACAGGATACACACTCCTTCATACCAGCCGTGCGAGGCACAGGATACACACTCCTTCATACCAGCCGTGCGAGGCACAGGATACACACTCCTTCATACCAGCCGTGCGAGGCACAGGATACACACTCCTTCATACCAGCCGTGCGAGGCACAGGATACACACTCCTTCATACCAGCCGTGCGAGGCACAGGATACACACTCCTTCATACCAGCCGTGCGAGGCACAGGATACACACTCCTTCATACCAGCCGTGCGAGGCACAGGATACACACTCCTTCATTTCTTCTAAATAACCTCAATATTTCCATTGGAAACAATGGTTGCAAATTCAGTAAAGTAGATTAAATCATGCAGGCAGTTATACAATTATTTAGTTATGTTGGGGTCCTCCACCAATAAATTACTACTGTGCATTGTACTGTATCTACTGTGCATCGTACTGTATCTACTGTGCATCGTACTGTATCTACTGTGCTTCGAACTGTATCTACTGTGCTTCGTACTGTATCTACTGTACATCGTACTGTATCTACTGTGCATCGTACTGTATCTACTGTGCATCGTACTGTATCTACTGTGCATCATACTGTATCTACTGTGCATCATACTGTATCTACTGTGCATCATACTGTATCTACTGTGCATCGTACTGTATATACTGTGCATCATACTGTATCTACTGTGCATCATACTGTATCTACTGTGCATCGTACTGTATCTACTGTGCATCGTACTGCATCTACTGTGCATCGTACTGCATCTACTGTGCATCATACTGTATCTACTGTGCATCGTACTGTATCTACTGTGCATCATACTGTATCTACTGTGCATCGTACTGTATATACTGTGCATCATACTGTATCTACTGTGCATCATACTGTATCTACTGTGCATCGTACTGTATCTACTGTGCATCGTACTGCATCTACTGTGCATCGTACTGCATCTACTGTGCATCATACTGTATCTACTGTGCATCATACTGTATCTACTGTGCATCGTACTGTATCTACTGTGCATCATACTGTATCTACTGTGCATCGTACTGTATCTACTGTGCATCATACTGTATCTACTGTGCATCGTACTGTATCTACTGTGCATCGTACCGTATCTACTGTGCATCGTACTGTATCTACTGTGCATCATACTGTATCTACTGTGCATCGTACCGTATCTACTGTGCATCATACTGCATCTACTGTGCATCGTCCTGTATCTACTGTCGTTGATGACAAAGAAAACTATTAGAAAATAATGATTGTGTTCAGATCCGGGTGTTTCTTGCTACGGGTTTCTCTCTCTCGCTGCATTGGACGAACGTAACAAATAATCCATGCAGACTTTTCTAAACGTGTACGTGTGGATATTTTGCATTAACCTATGCCTGTGCTGTTATTTTAGGGAGAGCCCTGTCCTTGCCATTTGCAATAACATAAATTAAGGGATTATGTGGGGAGCTTGATAGGAAGCGGTTTGTACTTCTGTACAAATCAAAAGTGCGGCCAGTTCCCAGTGTTCTATGTGTGAGAAAGTAACAAGGCATCTCGGAGTCTATATATCAAGCCCCAAATGTGGGCATTTTGCCTCCAGATTAACGCTTAGAGAGTCATTATGTAGAACTAGAGGCGTTACCTCACCCAGATTTAACAACATGTATCAACATCTGCATCTTTCAGCATTGTATTTCATATTTTATTTTTGATGGTAATAAAAGCAGCGAGGTTCGCACGGCCCCCCCAGATCTGCCGCGGGACGGGATTAACAGTCTCTTGTTTTTTATTAATTTCCTAAATAGCAAAGGCTCTCAGAACGCCATGTGCTAAAGAAATATAATTGCCCTGCAGGATTTGCTTAAAGCGTCTTCACGTTTTATTTTCTTAAAATATATGCACAGACCCCTAAATATGATGGGGGCGCTGCTTTGATCAATGTGTTAGGTGGTGCTGTAGTGTAACATGCAGAATGTCTGGCTCCGTTTACAGGTAGTATAGATCACTGAACAAAAATCAATATAAGTGATTTCCTAATCAGAAACCCAAATTGTGGAGCATATAATGCATGCATTTTATTTTTTATTAATGTATATACATGTAGCCATGTCTTCTTTTTGGCTACTAAGCTACCCCGCCTAACACATAAGCCCTGGCACCAGCACAGGCAGTGTTAGGATTAATCCGGGGTTTCCCCTGCACTAAACAGCTTCCTTGAGTGACAGGAGAGAGATGGCCTAGGGTCTGTGTTCTGCCCAATCAGGGGCACAGACCTGGGACCCTCCCCCATGGTACTTAAGGGGCAACACCAGCCAAATTTAGTCTGTTCTCTCCCATGAGAGAGTGAGTTGCAGGGAGTGTGGAGTCGGGGCTCTGATTACACTTCCATCCCCTCACTTAGGAGAGTGGGACAGTAACTCCTCATCCCACCAGGGGGTGAGGGAAGAGTAGAGGATAGACACTTGGGGCCTCAAGCCTCCTGGGTTTCTTCCAGGGACCAGGAACAGAATTGAATCAGTTATATAATGTATTCTGAGTGTGAAAAATAAAGTGTTCTGTTCTTTTATATACCCTGCCTGAGAGTGCAATTAATCAGGGTGGGGGGGTGGGGGTTAGTAGAATAGAGTTCTCCTACAGGGATTGTCTCCAGCACTCCTGGAGCCTGCAAGAGATGGAGGCGCAGCACCAGTGAGAAAGCACCATCCATCACCCCAAAAGCCTGTCCTGTCTTCCCCACTAGCAACGGCGGAGACTCAGCACTTCTGTGAGGCAGCAGGTAGCCAGCACATGACACCCTGTAATAGCGCAGGTAACCAGCACATGACGCCCTGTAATAGCGCAGGTAACCAGCACATGACGCCCTGTAATAGCGCAGGTAACCAGCACATGACGCCCTGTAATAGCGCAGGTAACCAGCACATGATGCCCTGTAATAGCGCAGGTAACCAGTACATGACGCCCTGTAATAACGCGATCTCCCAGAGGGTCGGGGAAGACCTGTTACATACAGTTCTGTCACTGGATAGAATGAATGTTTAGGTAGATTACAGCAAACTATAATGTATGTAATGTGGGTTCTTACCACAAGAGGGAGACACATTTCACTTACACTGTACTACTGTATATGTGAATACTGGGTTTATAAAGTAACACACGTCCTTGGGTTAGAGTAGGAAGGGATACAGTATATGATTCATAGTGCATAGAAGTTACTATGCAATTCAGTATTTTGTTTTCATTTGTTAATTATTAACATGGTTCTGCGGTTTGCAATCTTATAAGAACTCCTGAACCTTCAATCATTTCTACTGGTCTAGAACAAACCCCAACTTATACCTCAAAAGCAGTATCATTTCTATAGGTGACCCCATAGGGGATATTGCTTTTCTAAAATGCTCCTTCTGTTTTCCCGATTAATCAAGGACATCCTTTTTTCTCAGAGAAACTGCATTGAAAACTGAAACTGGAAATCCACCCTTTGCTAAGCCTTCTTACGAAATCCAGTAACAACATATTTTTGTCCTTGGAATAACACACCTGAATTTAAAATTACGCTTTTAATTCTTTATTAACACTGGAAAATGGAACTAAAAGCAATTATTGAATAACACTGTACACATCTGACATCATTCACCACAATGGCTGCTAAAGAGAGCTTAATGCTTGTGAGCAGAACCGTTTCATCCAGATGCGATCAAAAGTGAATCAATGAAAGTCAAATACCAAACCGGATTCTGCTTGTGAGGCACAAAGAGAAATTAAAGGGTTAGTGTTTGAAAACATGGGTATCCTGCCCAAATGCTATGTGCTTCTATGTGCAACAGACCTATATTTCCTCTAGCGAATGTTTCCCTCACATTTAATACAACTCAACTTCTACATTGCTGGGAAAGCCTGAAATATATTGTCATTTCATTTATCACTTGCCCCTCCAGCACTGGAAGAGTTAATGAAGATCTATTTTCAGCATTTGTCACTAGACAGCTTTTCAGCAGCACAAGCCAAAGTCACCCCGATCTCCCAAAGTGAAAACACAAGTGCCACAGAATGGGACTGTCATCAGGACAGGAATCTTAGGGATTTCACTCTCATTATCCACCTGAAGGAGATGCCAGATTACAGAACCAGAGTGCTGGTGGTCACCGCACCTGAGTATATCCACTGATAGGAAACAGATTAGTGTAACACAAACGTCAGATCCTCTGCCGTGCGGTACACGTATATTTACTTCTTAACACACATCTAGAACACAGTATTTCAGAAATATTTCCTTACTGCTTCACACAGCAACACAGGCCCACGCACGGAATCGCTCATATACCTGCAGGGAAAAGCCTATTGTAAGGTGACAAGGGAAGAAAGAGCAGTGAGTGGTGTGTCCCTGAAGGATGTGATTTACTGTATTACATCTTCCTGAACATTTGCAATAAGGTGAGAAGAAGAAGAGACAACATGAAGTAAAACGACAGGTCCTCAACACCTCTAAGTTATTTTTAATAATGACTCTCTTCTTTTGTATTATTTTATATCAAGAACATTATTTTGTGTCCAGTGAGAGTTTGGTCTATAACTGCTCCATTTCTCTTTCTACAGAAGACAACTCTGGGTCAACTTTTTTTTATATGGTCCTGACCACTGGGCACAATGATTATTGCTGACCCTACTGACTTCAGGAGCGGAGATGGGATGGGGAGGAAGCAACTTCGAGAGTCTCTTTTTGGGGTCTTGACAAAGTGTACTTGGTTACCACATCCAACACATTGCTTGCCATTAGAACAGCCCAGATCTATACAGTAAAATAATTTCCCCTTCTGTTCCTCTTTTACAAACAAGACGTAAGCCAACCAAGACTATGCAGGCAGGCTCTCCTAGTCAGGGTAACGTCATGCAATGAGGTCATCTGCAAGGTGGTAATACCAAGTAATTAACAATGACTTCCTGAGCTGCCAGAATGTTTTATTACCATTATTTTATAATCATTTCATAATTATTATGAAAGGGTATGGAAATAAAGTAGCTCTGATTAAAAAGACAAAGGTACCATTATGGAAATACTGTAGTTACCCTTTACAACTTCAATGTGAATACTTCCCGTGGGTTGTAGTGTATGATCAGAGTAACATATAATGTCAGCAGCATTTCTGGGCAATTAAAAGTGTCAGCCCCACTTTCCTTAACATCTCGATAAAAAAATATCTCAAATTAAAAGTGCACCGACAAATGAATCCCTGGAAGGACAGAGTGTAAAAATAGTTCTAATAATACACAATTAACAACGATTTTACAGTCTCTCACTGTTTATATTCAATGGAGAAATCGGTCTCTTGCCACTTCTAGCACGCGTCAGTTTACAATAGCTTTGATCTCACGGCTCAGACACTACGTTGTAATTACTAAGGGCATTGTGAAAAGTGATGGCAAAATAATACTTTTTGTGCTGCATAGCAAAGTGAAGAAAACACACTCATCTAGTGCAAAGGGTACCGTGGGAGCATTTATTCCATACAGTATACCAGAGACGTTGGGTATACAGTGTGTCCGAGGAACAGAGAGTTCCCTTTCACAGGTTTGCCCCACGGGACCTCTTGCATGAGACGTTTCTTGTCACTTTGCTGCACTGTACAGTACACTTGGGGCAGTTTGTGGGGAACCTGTCTGAATAAAGACCACACAGAAACTATTTAAGATTGCGCTGGATGTGGGAGGAGTGCAGGGAAAGTGCATATTCTTGGAAAAGAATAATTGTTCGATGAGCCCTTGGAAAGTCATTGGTAAATATATATATATATATATATATATATATATATATATATATATATATATATATATATATATATATATATATATATATATATATATATATATATATATATATATATATATATATATATATACTAGCTGAGAGACCCGGCGTTGCCCGGGATGTAAATGCGTAATAGGTAGTATTATTTATAAATCGTGGAACAATAGGTGACTGTTTGTTGTAAAGGTTGGATAATAATATTGAAAAGAAAGATGGAAGAAAATGTAATACAATGTTGTATAAAAATGGTTTATTGTAACCACACCACAGTACAATGTATATTTTGGTGCCATAAGTGATGTAAAAATCTGAGTCGTGTGTCCTGCTAGGGTGTGAGGCGGCGGGTGGCGCGTGGGTTGTGAGTGCTGTCTGTGAGTGGGGGTCCTGCAAGGGTGTGAGGCGGCGGCTGGCGCGTGGGTTGTGAGTGCTGTCTGTGAGTGGGGGTCCTGCTAGGGTGTGAGGCGGTGGGTCAGTGATGTCGGTGCGTAGGGGCGGGAGGCAGCAGGTGTGTGTGGCGGCAGGTATGTGTCGAGTGTGGCGGGTGTCTGTTGAGTGCGTGCAGCGGCTGTGAGGCGGTGGGTGAAAGGCAGAGGCGGCCGGAGTAAGGGCGGGTGAAAGGCAGAGGCGGGGGTGGGGAGGCGGTAAGGCGGGCATGAAGGCGAAGGGCGGCGGGAAGGGGAGGAGGGGGTGGTGGAGGGGGGCAAGGGGTGGAGGAGGGGGGCAAGGGGTG
This sequence comes from Ascaphus truei, assembly GCF_040206685.1. NCBI lineage: Eukaryota > Metazoa > Chordata > Amphibia > Anura > Ascaphidae > Ascaphus > Ascaphus truei. The sequence continues at coordinate 55,104,780 of NC_134496.1, read as the reverse complement.
GAGGAGGGGGGAAGGGTTAGAGGAGGGGGGGAAGGGTTAGAGGAGGGGGGGAAGGGTTAGAGGAGGGGGTGGAAGTGTGGGAGGGGGTGGGAGGGGAAAGGGGAAAAAGAGGTGGAGGGGGGGGAAGAGGAGCGGAGGGGGGGGGAAGAGGAGCGGAGGGGGGGGAAGGGGAGCGGAGGGGGGAAGGGGAGCGGGGGGGAGGGGAGAAGTGGTGGGAAGGGGGAGGAGGGGGGAGGTGGTGGAAAGGGGGAGAAGGGGGGAGGTGGTGGGAAGGGGGAGAAGGGGGGAGGTGGTGGGAAGGGGGAGAAGGGGGGAGGTGGTGGGAAGGGGGGATGTGGTGGGAAGGAGGAGGAGGGGGAAGGTGGTGGAAAGGGGTGGGGGGAGGCGGTGGGAAGGGGGGCTGGGAGGCGGTGGTAAGGGGGGCTGGGAGGCGGTGGGAAGGCGGTGGGAAGGGGGGAGGCGGTGGGAAGGGGGGGGATGCGGTGGGAAGGGGGGGGAGGCGGTGGGAAGGGAGGGGAGGCGGTGGGAAGGGGGGGGAGGCGGTGGGAAGGGGGGGGAGGCAGTGGGAAGGGGGGGTGGAGGGGAGGTGAAGGGGGGGTGGAGGGGAGGTGAAGGTGGGGGGGTGGAGGGGAGGTGAAGGGGGGGGGTGGAGGGGAGGTGAAGGGGGGGGGAGTGGAAGGGAGGTGAAGGGGGGGGTGGAAGGGAGGTGAAGGGGGGGGGTGGAAGGGAGGGGTGGAAGGGAGGTGAAGGGGGGGGGTGGAGGGGAGGGTGGAGGGGAGGTGAAGGGGGGGATGGGTGGAGGGGAGGTGAAGGGGGGGGGGTGAAGGGGGGGTAGGTAAATGGGGAGGTGAAGGGGGGTGGAAGGGAGAAGTGGAGTGAGGGGAGGTGAAAGGGGGTGAGGGGAGGTGATCGGGGGTGAGGGGTGGGTGAGGGGAGGTGAAGGCCGCTCATTCACCCGTCCGGCAGCTCCCACGTGGATCTGAGGCGGGAGGCAGCGTGTTATGGCCGCTCCCCCGCTGTGTCCCGGGCGCTCGCTCCCCTGCTGACTGTAGCGGCGCCGGGGGGGGGGGGGGGGTATCGGGGAGACACTGACACTGGAGGGGAGGGGGGGTGGAGGGGAGGTGAAGGGGGGGTGGAGGGGAGGTGAAGGGGGGTGGAAGGGAGGTGAAGTCCGCTCACTCACCCATCCGGCAGGTCCCACGTGGATCTGAGGCGGGAGGCAGCGTGTTGTGGCCGCTCCCCCGCTGTGTCCCGGGCGCCGCCATCTTGGGTACTCGGCGCCGCGAGGCAGCCTGCCTGGCCACTGGCTGTTCCCCCGCCGGGGAGGGGTGAGTTGTAGCGCCGGGGAGGGGGGGGGGGCATGTATATGTGTGGGGGGGGGGGGGGGAGAGGTGGGAGATATAGAGGGGGGGTCTCGCACGGCCGCTGACACTGGGTGGGGGGGGGGGGCGCTGAAGTGGTAATAATAGTGTTTGTGTCCCGCTGACTGTAGCGGCGCCGGGGGAGGGGGGGGGTCGGGGTGAAAGCGCGGGAGACACGGGGAGAGGAGGAGGTGCGCGCGGGTGCTGCTAACACTGTGAGCCCCGCTAATGTATGTAACACCCCCCCCGTGTGTGTGTGTGTGTGTGTGTGTGTGTGTGTGTGTGTGTGTGTGTGTCACTGTGTGTGTCACTGTGTGTGTCTGTCACTGTGTGTGTGTCTGTCACTGTGTGTGTGTCTGTCACTGTGTGTGTGTCCCTGTGTGTGTGTGTGTGTGTGTGTGTGTGTCACTGTGTGTGTGTGTGTGTGTGTGTGTGTGTGTGTGTGTGTCACTGTGTGTGTGTCTGTCACTGTGTGTGTGTCCCTGTGTGTGTGTGTATGTGTGTGTGTGTGTGTGTGTGTTTGTGTGTGTCACTGTGTCACTGTGTGTGTGTGTGTGTGTGTGTGTGTGTGTGTGTGTGTGTGTGTGTGTGTGTGTGTGTGTGTGTGTGTGTGTGTGTGTGTGTCACTGTGTTTGTGTGTCACTGTGTGTGTGTCTGTCATTGTGTGTGTGTCTGTCACTGTGTGTGTGTCTGTCACTGTGTGTGTGTCCCTGTATGTCTGTGTGTGTGTGTGTCCCCCTGTGTGTGTGTGTCCCTGTGTGTGTGTGTGTCCCTGTGTGTCCTTTGGCCCGTCACTCCGCCTCAGGCCAATGAGAGGTGTGCGGGGGCGGGCGGGCCAAGGGACCAATGAGATTTCCCCTAAAGGACACCGGACATCCAGGCAGGCAGGCAGGCAGGCAGGCAGGCAGGCAGGCAGGCATACAGTGCTTTCACTAATATAGTATAAGATATATATACGCACACTCCAACGAAGATATCCGTGGCACTCAAAAGACAATCAGTGAGTATAGGATAATACGTTGGCCGCGCTGATAGTGCCGGTGACAGCGCCGTCGCGCCAAAACAAATGCATTGAATCCATCGCTTGCGCTTTTAGTAAGAGCGGCGCGATGGCTTGGTCACGATCGCTGAAAGTCACTTCAATATGATTTTTCCAGCGAGCGCAGCGAGACGTCGCTGTCGCCGTCACCAGCACTGTTAGCGCGGCCTTAGCTTGTAGCAGGGTGCGAGCGGTGGGGCCAGAAACGCCATCCAGCCCCAGGAAATACAGACGGAATAGAACAAAGTCCGCCGCAGTCGCTAGATTGTAGAAAAAATAACAATTTATTCCATCAAATGTAACAAACAAATAAAATAGGCAACGTTTCAGTTAAGCTTAACAAAGGACTCGAGTGTCTGAAACGTCGCCATTTTTATTTGATTGTTACGTTTGATGGAATAAATTGTTATTTTTTCTACAATCTAGCGAGTGCCGTGAACTTAGTTCTCGTGTAGATATATCTATATATATAGATATAGATATACATATATCTATATATATAGATATATATATATATATATATACAGGGCTCGACAAATGCGGTCACCCAGGGCGACTGCATTGTGGCCGCCGGCGACTGTTTACCTGCTGCAGCGTCTCCCGGTCTTCTCCATCTTGATCTTTAAAATCATGTTTTTTCTCATGCAGCACTATTCAAAATGGGCGTGCGGCGTCATACGTCACTACCCTGACACAAGAGAACTCTCTTCCCATGAGGGCTAAAGGCCATGTCTATACATACTGCGCTATATGTATGCACACAGCTGTCTCTTACACATACATATGTACAATGTAATTCTATCCCTATAGACCAATAGGGACCACATCGTATCAACACACATTTATAGTAATGCAACACCCTCTTACATTTCTACACCTACTCACACCATAGGAATACACTCCACACACACCTTTTGTAAAGCGCTGTATACACTGTGGGCACTTTATAAATGTATATTTACAAACATACAGTACACACACATACACACACACACACACACACTCTTACATCACTAACATTCAGGGACCATTTAACACCTTAAGTCATAAATCGCATACTGCACAGGGGGGAGGGATAGGTTTCAGTCTGCATTCCAAGATGCACTGTTTTAAGTTAAATCTTCCTTGCTTTATCCATTGTAACATTGCCGGAAGAAGAGATCAGTGTATCTCGAAAGCTGCACAAATAAAAGCATTTCGTTAGCCACAGAACGGTATCATCTATTCGTTTTTGTTTGTTAAGCTTGGCTAACATGGTACAGATACCTATACATACATACATACATACATACATACATACACACATACATACATACATACATACATACATACATACATACATACACACATAAACACATACCACACACACATACATACATACATACATACATACATATATATATATGACTGGTCTTAAACAGGTCTGCAACCCCGCCTTTCACCATTATCACCTAACATACAGTACTTCCACTGCAGCAAGAGATTCTGGGAAATGACATGCAAATAAGGACACTGTGTCATCTTTTGCCTGAAATCATTTTTATATGGAACCTTTATAAGCTAATGCTTGCTGTTAACACAGCTTTTATGCACTGCATGAGAATCAGATGCAAAGTCAGAGAAACCATTCACAGACATGTTCCAACCTTAATGTGTCTCATCAGTGTGAGGCTGGTTGTACTGCTGGCTTTGCCGATTTTCAAAGCTGTAGGATTTACCATCACATTTTAAGTTAGTGTGGGTGAAAAAGGCAATAAGAAACCTCCACGTTAGCATATAGCAAATAAAAAGATCACTTGTGAGCACATTTACACGTCTTAGACAGGTCTGCAACCCTGCCTTTCACCATTATCACCTAGCATACAGTGCTTCCACTGCAGTAAAGGATTCTGGGAAATGACATGCTAATGAACACACTGTGTCACCTTTTGCCTGAAAATCCATTTTTACATGGAGCCCTTATAACCTAATGCTCACTGTTAACACAACTTTTTAGCACAGCATGGGATTACATGCAAATCCAGTGAGTCTGTCAGCAGCAGAACGGAGCGTGCGCTGCTCCCAGCATGAGGTTAACGTCTGCTGGGAACGACCTCCAGCTGTAATCAATTAGCCTGAGCTTCAGGGCTTAAAGGCAGTCTGAGCTCGCAGCCACTGTCTGACACTGAGGGCTGGGAGGAGCCTGTAAGGCCAGGTCCCCAGGGGCCACAGCTGCGTGTGACAGCTGTGCGCGACGCACACAAGGCACAACGCTCTATGGGGCAGGCCCCAGTCAGCGTGTGTGCGCGCACAAGCCGCGATGTGCGACTGCCTTGGCTAAAAGACAAGATTTTTGGAGCGGTGGCCGAGCATTGGCCAATGAGGGCGAACCAGCCGTGTGACGTCATGGCCACGCCCCCACCGTGCCCCCGCCATGCCTCCCCATTGCGAGATGCCAGTAGTCCACCTGATCGCGCTGATGCCGGGTACGAGCGCCGCCAGGCACCCCGTCGCGCGCGTGATGCACGCCCTGGGGCCTTAGCCTGGAGTCCTGAGAGACAGCATGCTTCCCTTCGGACAATGCTCTGCGTACGACGTACGACGTTACTGTCCCTCTGCGTACGACGTTACTGTCCCTCTGCGTACGACGTTACTGTCCCTCTGCGTACGACGTTACTGTCCCTCTGCGTACGACGTTACTGTCCCTCTGCGTACGACGTTACTGTCCCTCTGCGTACGACGTTACTGTCCCTCTGCGTACGACGTTACTGTCCCTCTGCGTACGACGTTACTGCGCTGTTCCCTTTTATTTTTCGTCATGTCGTGCAGAACAGACACTCCATTTTCATGAAGATGTGAGCAATTCTAGGTCTGCGCAGAAATAAATATTCTTGGGAATTGGTGACGGAGCGATGACCTCATCAACTGCATAGTTACGAAATGGTGTTCAGCGCAGAAGATAAGTGCGTTATAAAGTGCTTGGGACAAAGCAAGAATTATGGTCCAGAGCGCTCCCATCATGCAGTATGTTTCCTGAAAAAGGACGGTCGCTAGGAGGACCGAAAATACACATTAGTAAAACAACGTATTGTTCAGGAGTTGGGGCAGCTGGATCAGCGCATTATCGATTATGTAATCAGTCAGCGGCGTTCCCGTCTCTGGGGGCACAGTTTATATAAATAAAGATATAAATACATAGTTAAGCAGAAGGACTTTCTGAACACACACTTTGAACACACACATTATAGTAATCTTAGTGTGTCAGATTAGATTACAAAAGTTTACAACATTTACTGTACGAGCCATGAAGGAAAACTCCTATTTGTCGTTTAATGAGCACGCACCTCCCGCAGTGCACAGTATCTGATACTTGTTGACATAATACAGTGACATCAATTTAGTTATCATCAGTTGATTGACTATATTGTGCTTCTTATATAGTGTCAAACTACATACTGTAATAGACATAGAAGTGTGCAAATTTTCATGGTGATTGAGGGAGAAATATATAAAATATGCTGAAAAACGCAAGGGTCCCTTTTTCCTGAACACGGTGTATGCTTGTGCGGGCAAAGACGGTACATTTTCGGGGGTATTTGACTGGGAACAAACTTAGCTGATCAGGTTTAAATTGAGTAAATTGCCTATCTGTTCTATGGTCGTTTGTTCTCTTATTTCTATGAGCGGAGGCTCTGCGGTCTCATATTAGGGCCACCAAATTTCCCGGGACTAAAGTTCTGACCGTCCCCCCCTGTCGGCAGTGTTGTGAGCCCCATTTCACACCTTGCAAGCCCCCTCTATTTCCCTCCCTCTTCCCATGTATTTCTTTCTCTCTCCTCCGTCTTCCCGCTCACTCTCCCTCCATCAATTACCCCACTCTCACTCAATAGCCCTCCTCACTCATTCCCTCCCCCTCACACTATTCTCCCCACAAAATATATACCAAAAAACCCCAGCCCCAATGCAAAAAACTTCCCACCCCCAAATACATTCAAAGAAACCCCCACCCCCCAAATATATACAGCCCCCCCCCCCACACCAAATATATACAAACGCCACCAAATACATACAAAAAAACCTCCCCAATACATATTAAAAAATAAATAAATACATATAACCCCCTATACATATTAAAAAAAAACACAAATACATATAACCCCCTATACATATATAAAAAAAACAAATGCATATAACCCACTATACATATATATATAAAAAAACAAATGCATATAACCCCCTATACATATATAAAAAAACAAATACATATAACCCCCTCTACATATATAAAAAAAACAAATGCATATAACCCCCTATACATATATAAAAAAACAAATACATATAACCCCCTATACATATATAAAAAAACAAATGCATATAAAAAGAGAGACCCCCAATACATATTAAAAAGCCCCCAATACATATAAAAATAGACTTACCTGCCGGGGGGTGACTACATGGGGGGACCGGTGACGGGTGGGGGGTGAGACTCGTGACTGCCAGGGGGGGACCAGTGACTGCCGGGGGGCCAGACAGAGCAGTTGCCGGGGGGCCCCGGCTCTCCCAACCTGCAGGTCTCTTCCTCTCTCTGTCCCACGCCGGGCCCTCTGACTTCCCGGCTGCCCCCCCCTTGTCGGCGGACCTGACCTGGATCTCTGACCCCCATCTCATACCTGCAATACTGAGGTTCCAGCAACCACATTAAGAGGTTTAACCTTTTCATCGCCTTATTCTAATGCCTAGCGTGTGAGTGGGAGGATTTTGGCTTTTTGCTGTGTTGCACTATTTCCCCCTTTGTATTCTTGCATATACCTGGGAGTATCTGCGCTCCGTATCCTGTGCCAAACAGTTCTAGAGACGGAGCTGTACCACCCCCTGTGATTTTTGTATTGTGACGTATATTATTCTTATTACATGGCCTCGGAGCCTGCGGGGAAGCCCCCCCTCTGATCCCGCCCCCCCCCCCTAACACACATAAATAAACACACAACAAAGGTCCGGAGGTTCACGGGACCCGGCTTTATTTACACAAATAATAATAAACCTTGGGGAGGCTAACCTCTGCCATCGTGCTCTCCCCCGGGTAAAGGCCATTGGCACCCCAACCATGGCCCGCACACTCACCAAGCCGGGCGCCCGATGGCACCCCAACCATGGCCCGCACACCCACCAAGCCGGGCGCCCAGTGGCACCCCAACCATGGCCTGCACACCCACCAAGCCAGGCACCCGATGGCACCCCAACCACGGCCCGCACACCCACCAAGCTGGGCGCCAGATGGCACCCCAAACATGGCCCGCACACCCACCAAGCCGGGCGTCCGGTGGCACCCCAACCACGGCCCGCACACCCACCAAGCCGGGCGCCAATTGGCCCGGCTTTTAAGTGATACTGGGCTCAGGGAATCACGCACAAATGAGCCCTGCCCACTCGCTCCAGTGCGCTAAATACCCCCCCACCCCCCGCCCACTCGCTCCCCACCCAAAGGCGTTGGGGTTTATCTGCACCATAGAGCCCCCGCTGGCAAGGTTACCGTGCACACACCCCTCCCCAACAGCCACCGTGACGAAGGCAACACCTACCTTTTAAAATGTCCACCTCAGGTATGTCAACCTTAAAGTCTTTAATCCACATTCTGAAAGGGAGGAAAAAAGATACAGCATACACAATATGATTAAACTCTGTCACGTTTATCACACAAAGGGCCGGGTGGGCGGGAGTTCCTTCCTGTGCCAGACTGCCTTCCCGCTCCCTCCCCAGTTTAAATCCCCTAAACACCCCCCCCCCCGAGGCATGGTGGGAAGAAAAGGAGGGGGGAAGGGGAGGGGCGCGCGTGCTGAAGGGAGGGGAAGCAGCATCCGGCCGGCCGGGACAGGGAGGCAGTGCGCTTCCTAGCGCTACAGGTGAGGGGACCCCGCAAGGGGTGGGGGTTAGGTGAGAAGGGGAGGGGGCCTGGCCCCAGCGGTCATGAGCCTCGTCGCTGAGGGGCTCCAAGCTGCCTTCATTGCACATATAAGAATACTACTCATGCAACCTTTCATTTATAGAAGCATAGACTAAATGGGTTCTGTGTGTTACAGCAGGGTTTTTCAACACGGTTCCCCTGGCACCCCTAAAGGGTTCCCTGCAATTTTCAGGACATTTAAAAATTGTACCAAATATTGAAGAATTTACAATGCATCTGATCTCAGACGCGCTATTAGAGAGGGTTGGGGTTCCTTACAATGCATCTAATCTCAGACGCGCTATTAGAGAGGGTTGGGGTTCCTTACAATGCATCTGATCTCAGATGCGCTATTAGAGAGGGTTGGGGTTCCTTACAATGCATCTGATCTCAGACACGCTATTAGAGAGAGTTGAGGTTCCTTACAATGCATCTGATCTCAGACACACTATTAGAGAGGGTTGGGGTTCCTTACAATGCATCTAATCTCAGACGCACTATTAGAGAGGGTTGGGGTTCATACAATGCATCTGATCTCAGACGCGCTATTAGAGAGGGTTGGGGTTCCTTACAATGTATCTGATCTCAGACGCACTATTAGAGAGGGTTGGGGTTCGTTACAATGCATCTGATCTCAGACTCGCTATTAGAGAGGGTTGGGGTTCCTTACAATGTATCTGATCTCAGACGCACTATTAGAGAGGGTTGGGGTTCCTTACAATGCATCTGATCTCAGACGCGCTATTAGAGAGGGTTGGGGTTCATACAATGCATCTGATCTCAGACGCGCTATTAGAAAGTGTTGGGGTTCCTTACAATGCATCTGATCTCAGACGCGCTATTAGAGAGGGTCGGGGTTCCTTACAATGCATCTGATCTCAAACGCGCTATTAGAGAGGCTTGGGGTTCCTTACAATGCATCTGATCTCAGACGCGCTATTAGAGAGGGTTGGGGTTCATACAATGCATCTGATCTCAGGCGCGTTATTAGAGAGGGTTGGGGTTCCTTACAATGCATCTAATCCCAGACGCGCTATTAGAGAGGGTTGGGGTTCCTTACAATGCATCTGATCTCAGACACGCTATTAGAGAGGGTTGGGGTTTCTTTCAATGCATCTGATCTCAAACGCACTATTAGAGAGGGTTGGGGTTCCTTACAATGCATCTGATCTCAGACGCGCTATTAGAGAGTGTTGGGGTTCATACAATGCATCTGATCTCAGACGCGCTATTAGAGAGGGTTGGGGTTCCTTACAATGCATCTGATCTCAGAGGCGCTATTAGAGAGGGTCGGGGTACCTTACAATGCCTCTGATCTCAGACACGCTATTAGAAAGGGTTGGGGTTCTTCAGAATTTTGCAATACAATTATTGGATTCCATTACCAAAAAAAGTTGGAACCCGCAGATAAAGAAACGTTAGAGGGAAATCAAAGCAAATTGTGTCTATTTTGTATTGTGCTTATTTGCATTAATGTATCAAAGACCTTACCCCAGCTTCTGTGCCATGTGAGTGTTTTGAGGTGTGTCTCCGTGCGTCACTTTTATCCTTTTAATCTGGGCCAAAAATCCACCAGGTCGGAGGGGACTTTCTTGATTGAAAATCTGCATCCAAAATAACTCCTGGAATCTGTAAATCAGCATCGCTGACCTGAGGAAGAGAGGAGAACTCTCACAAGCTTGTCTTATAATATCAATAGTTATTCCAAATAAAAAGGTTTCGCTTAATACTGAAGTACTCACATACTCTGCATGTAAAGTAAGAAACTGGAGTAACACGTTTGGTACATCTGATGCAAATTTACGCAAAATTGGTTCAGCCAAAACCATTTTTTTTTGTGAACTGATACATCGGCCCCTATATGTGATACATTGGCCCCTATATGTGATACATTGGCCCCTATATGTGATACATCGGCCCCTATATGTGATACATAGGCCCCTATATGTTGTCACTGGTCACATGATTCATTGCTTTGACATACCAGGAAACATACAAAGTGATGACCCAACTAGTCTGGCCGTTTTCCCTATTGAGTTGTAAAATCTTAAATCTTATGCTATCTCTGGCATTTTGCCAGTTTGTGGTTCCTGTTTAAGGTTACCCTGCAGGGGATCAGTATGAGCGTACGTCACAGATTAAATGATATTGAACATAGCTGTCAAATCCTCATAGTTATCTTCTGTAGGTGTTCTCTCACCGCACACACACTGCAAGGTTTCAAATGTACACCATCATTTCATCTATGAGATACCCTCATTTTGGTCCATTAGGTGCTCAACTCCAGTCCTCAACACCCCAACAGGTCAGGTTTTCAGGATATCCCTGCTTCAGAACAGGTGTCTCAATCCATGCTCAGTCTTTGACTGCACCACCTGTGCTGATGCTGGGATATCCTTAAAACCTGTCCTGTTGGGGGAATTTGAGGACTGAAGTTGCACACCCCTGCTTTAGAAAGAATCCAAGCCTGCAATAAATATATTCTTTTCCAGGACCAATACTTCTATCAAACTGTCAACAACTCTTTGCTCCACTGTCTATCCCACGCTTATCAAAAAGTATTCTGAAATGCCTTTATTTCATCTTCACATAGCTCTTTGTGAACTCCTCCAGCAGATTCCCATTTTAGAGAAATAAAACTAAATAGTGCACATGTTGAACACATCCCTGATCGCTGCAGGTTTGGGGGTGCTGCTATTCTCTTGGTTGGGGAGGATAGGGCCCCTGAACTGACCCTAGCTAAAGCAATTTAGAATAAGTATTCCATTTAGGCTTCTTGAGCCTCAAGTTAGGAAACAATATAGAAATGGAGACGGGGTATGGGTACGTTTTTCTTCTGTATTCCAAAACATCTTGCGAAATGAAAGTGGGACGGAAGTCAAGTGGCAGAATACATATCCGTGAAGCCATTAGGTGCGCAGTTCAGCGACATGGAGGGGTCGGCACTGCAGCTGCAGATTATTGCAGAAAGGAATTATTGAGAGTAATCAGATTATTAACCACGTAAGCGATGGACAGATCTTCGGTTTATGCCTCTTCAGTCACTGAAAGGGTTACAATAGCTGATAGAGCTAAAAATAACACCACGCAGAATGATGCTGCCAAACTGAGAGACAGCATACAAAAAGGCTAAAATTAAAACAAACTGAAAGAAATGAGACGGCTAGAAGCCAAACCTAGGTAACATTATGGGGTTTTTAAAAGACGGTTGGGTTTCCTTGAGATTGCTTTGGTTATGGATTTCACTGAAGCAGTTTATTCCTCCCTCAAAAACCTGCCAATGTTTTAATGGACTGCAGAGGCATAAGTATCACTTAAAATATCAGATGTGCATTATTGTGTATCGGAACTTCCTAAGGGTAAAAGGGCTGGGGAACTTATTAGAGTGTGGCTGTTTTGCAGTACCGCAGAGTATTATGCTGACGTTTACTGCCACATCTGAACACAATGTATACTCTGAGGCCATTTAGCATGTTCCATCAAAACAGAAGTTCATCACAACTCTGTTTCACCATAGCTACATGGCATTAACTAATCATCAACTGTCAGTCCCCTGGGGAAAAACTCAACAGTTCCATATTGCGCGGATAAGCCATAAAGGAGTCTGTGAATCAGTCTTGGAAAAGAGTATCTTTACACGTGATATTATTTTCCAACTTTCACTAGCATCAAATATAAGAGGCTTATTAATCAAAACCTTACATTTCAAGTAGGTCTCTAGCCAGAGATGTCTATAGCACCTCAGAGCTGGTGGATTTCATGACGCAGGAAATGGGGTGTAAATGATGTTCCCCGTGTCTAATACATCCCATTATAATGTGTCCTAACTAACCCGACTAGTTTAATAACCACACCCCAACACCCGTGGGGAAAAAAGCATGTAACTACAGTAGCTTCATACATGGCACCAAGAAAAGCATGTTCAAAATGAGTCTATCGGTACTTACCTTGGTAGTACTCCATAAGCCCCAGAGAGTATTGAAACTATTTTGATGTACAGTATATGATCATTTAGCAGATAGAGGGCGGCCCTGTGTAAGCACATAGAATAGACAGGACGCTGCAGGTAATACCTTTAGTGGCCAACTAGTGGTTAAAATGAGTGCAACTTTCTGGGACCATTAAGATCACTTGTTCACGCAGATTATTTTTAGGTGGGCCCCCTGAAACTTTGCACTATTTTTAAGAATTATTTAACCATTAAAAGTATCACTGCTACTTGCTCCACCTATCAACACAAATGTGAATAAAGGAGTCGGGGTCTCTTTTTTTGAGACCTTTTCTTGGATTTCGCTTTGTTTTACAAAAATGGAATATTGCATGACACAAATACACAAAGACAACGTGGTGAGAAAAGCTCAAATTGAAACATAAAGTAATAGAATAACTGGATTAATTGCTTATATTGTTTCCTATATTCTCTCCCAAATCACTTGCTAATGGAAGCAAAGTTCATTGTCACTAGAGATGTTTAAAACTGTCCAAAATGCATTCCCAAAATGTTCATCTCCTGCCCCCCTCTCCCAATTGTATTGTATTGTATGTCTTTATATAGTGCCATTATATAGAGGCATTAATGTACATAGCGCTTCACAGTAGTAATACACGTGGTAATCAAAAAATTAACAGATAATATAAATAACAGATCATGGGAATAAGTGCATCAGACATAAAAGTAACATTAAGGAAGAGGAGTCCCTGCCCCGAGGAGCTTACAGTCTAATTGGTAGGTAGGGAGAACGTACAGAGACAGTAGGAGGGATTTTTGGTAAGTGCGTCTGCAGGGGGCCAAGCTTTATGTATCGTGTGTCCAGTATAATCCACAGTGCTATTCATATGCTTCTCAAGGTTGATTCGCTGCAAAACATTTTGACCAAGACTTAAAGGGCTAATATTGTCACCCAATGAGAAACCTTTCAGCGAAATATCTGTGAGCGAAACGTGGTGTGTGTCCTACGCATAGTACCAGCATCCAGCCAGTCCAGCACATGGACATCTTCAATGAAATTGCAGAGCACATTGATTCGGACCCAGCTGCAGCAGGGTTTGCAGCCTCATGCGAACGTTTTACACATATCTAATGGTCACACGAAGAGAAACATTTCCAAAATTAAAATGTGGAATTCATTACCCATGGAGACTGTGATGGCAGATACAATAGATTTGTTCAAAAAAAGGTTGGACATCTTTTTAGAGAGGAAAGGTATACAGGGATATACCAAATAAGTATACATGGGAAGGATGTTGATCCAGGGATTAATCCGATTGCCAATTCTTGGAGTCAGGAAGGAATTAATTTTTCCCCTTAATGGGGTTTTGTGTTTGCCTTCCTCTGGATCAATAAGTATAGATATAGGATAAAGTATCTGTTGTCTAAATGTAGCATTACGTTGAACTTGATGGACCTACGTCTTTTTTCAACCTCATCTACTATGTAACTATGTAACTATGTAACTATGTAAAAATGTTTCATTTAACATCATGTTAAATAATGATATTTTTCTTGCATTGTGCTGGGAGATGAAGCAACTTGTAGAAGGTTACAAGAAGCTGTTATTACGATTCAAACTGGTCTGGCCAGCCTCAAAATTATTATTAATATTATTATTATTATTATTATTATTATTATTATTATTATTATTGCGATTACGACCTTCTTATAATGGAGCTCACATCAATCTTTCCTGCCTGGGCATCTGATATACAGCCCGCTTTGTGCCTTAGTATCTTGGCATAAACTAAACGGCTGGGTATTAAATATTTTACTTTATACTGCTGTGACTATGGGGTTTTGTATGTGTAATCCCCAAGGTGTGTTTTTGTTTAGTTTTATCTTGTAACCCACTGGGAAATGGAAGATATAGAAAAGATATGGAGAGATGTAGTGAAAGACTCAAAGCAACATGAAATTGTTGGGAAAGCACAGATTTGTCAGCACATGGCGGCATTAGATGGGTGTAATCTGAGCTGCCACCGGGGGCTGATGTAAAAAAAAGAATTAGTGCAGAGTTTCCCTCGAGTTTGCCATATTCCCCTCTACTGCGGAAGAAACATGGAAGATATCAAGTCTATTTTCTCTCCGGAAAAAACTGAAGAAACTGTAACAATGTAACAACGTACCAATGTAACGATGTGATACTGTAACACTGTGACAACGTTACACCAACAATTTAACAATGTAACACTGTGACGATGTAACGCCGTACCAGTGTACCAATGTACCGCTGTAACAATGTAACACTGTAACAATGTAACAATGTAACGATGCAATACTGTAACACTATGACAACATAACACTGTAACGATGTAATACTGTAACACTGTGACTACGTAACACTGTAACGATGTAATACTGTAACACTGTGACAACGTAACACTGTAACTATGTAATACTGTAACACTGTGACAACGTAACACTGTAACAATGTAATACTGTAACACTATGACAACATAACACTGTAACGATGTAATATTGTAACACTGTAACGATGTAATACTGTAGCACTGTGACACCGTAACACTGTAACGATGTAATACTGTAACACTGTGACAACGTAACACTGTAACGATGTAACACTAAAAATGTAACAATATAACACTATCGATGTAATGCTGTACCGCTGTAACAATGTAACGGTGTAACAATGCCTCGCGTTAACAAGAAGAAATTCACGTCAGGGAAATATGGGTGTTACGTGTCGCATGCCACGGGATGGACAGAAGGAAAATATTATAGAGTTTCAGTGGGATCAGGGTTAGCGTCCTCTGTGACATGTCTTATAATCCATTGAATATTCTCTATATGAGATATGGGGCTTTTTTTCAGGCTGTAGGATTTTGTATTCTGTATTGATATTGTATCTTCCAATTCTAGTATTAGCGATGGGGCGAATGTGTCCAAGTCCGGTGTAATTCCACTCATATTTTTAGTTCTGCGAACTCGTGTGTATTCTTCACGGTTTCCATTAATAATCCGCACGAAAGCATGGAAATCCACCAAAGATTTCCTTTTCGCTTGTTTTCGCTTTATAAAAAAACATTATTTTTTTACCTCTGATTTGACTACAGTTTACAAAAATGTGTTGAATTTATTGTACAAAATGCTAATTTGCTGCACAAATGATTTTTTTTCTCTAAAAGTCAAGGTTGTCTGGACTCAGACATATGTATATCTTTATTTATATACAGTAGCCCCATCCACCATCCACAGCAGTAACACACAGGACATTATGGGACTAAGCGCTTCAGACATAAAAGTAGCATTAGGAAAAGGAGTGCCTGCCCCGAAGAGCTTACAATCTAACTGGTAAGTACCGATACAGCACTATGGTTGGACGCGCTGCCGCACCGTATTTTTTCCATCTGTCCTCGTGGTCTCAGTAAGGCGACAATGCCCCATCGGGATGAACACAGTGAGGGTCCCTGCGTCTGAATGGGACTCGTGCGGTGTGAATCCTACCGGGCTGCATCAGTCTGTAAGAGACGCAGTGAGAGTGAGACAGAATCAGTCACTCCCTCTGCGCCTCTAACAGGCGATCGCGCTGCTTTTATTTTAATAACACAGTATTGAAGCAGGGGGTCTCCTGAGCTGACTCACATTAATTTCAGGTCCGAGGACCCCCTGCTTCCCGAGTTACAGTCCTCGTTATGGGGTGCCGGTATCCCCACCATGTTTAAATTGTCCCGCATCACAGCCCATGTTGTGTGCTTGAAAGACGTTGGGAAGGTGTCAGCGTGGAAGGAGGAGTTTAATATATGTGCGAATGCGGGGATTACAGTTGGAGTGAGAGGTTTGAGGAGGTCCCTCTGTGACAGCGGAAAAAGAGTGGTGGAAGGCAGGAGGAGAGTTAGGAAGAGGTGTAGGGTGGAAGGCAGGAGGAGAGTTAGGAAGAGGTGTAGGGTGGGAGGAGGAGAGTTAGGAAGAGGTGTAGGGTGGGAGGAGGAGAGTTAGGAAGAGGTGTAGGGTGGGAGGAGGAGAGTTAGGAAGAGGTGTAGGGTGGGAGGAGGAGAGTTAGGAAGAGGTGTAGGGTGGAAGGCAGGAGGAGAGTTAGGAAGAGGTGTAGGGTGGAAGGCAGGAGGAGAGTTAGGAAGAGGTGTAGGGTAGAAGGCAGGAGGAGAGTTAGGAAGAGGTGTAGGGTGGGAGGAGGAGAGTTAGGAAGAGGTGTAGGGTGGGAGGAGGAGAGTTAGGAAGAGGTGTAGGGTGGGAGGAGGAGAGTTAGGAAGAGGTGTAGGGTGGGAGGAGGAGAGTAAGGAAGAGGTGTAGGGTGGGAGGAGGAGAGTTAGGAAGAGGTGTAGGGTGGGAGGAGGAGAGTTAGGAAGAGGTGTTGGGTGGGAGGAGGAGATTTAGGAAGAGGTGTAGGGTGGGAGGAGGAGAGTTAGGAAGAGGTGTAGGGTGGGAGGAGGAGAGTTAGGAAGAGGTGTAGGATGGGAGGAGGAGAGTTAGGAAGAGGTGTAGGGTGGGAGGAGGAGAGTTAGGAAGAGGTGTAGGGTGGGAGGAGGAGAGTTAGGAAGAGGTGTAGGGTGGGAGGAGGAGAGTTAGGAAGAGGTGTTGGGTGGGAGGAGGAGATTTAGGAAGAGGTGTAGGGTGGGAGGAGGAGAGTTAGGAAGAGGTGTAGGGTGGGAGGAGGAGAGTTAGGAAGAGGTGTAGGGTGGGAGGAGGAGAGTTAGGAAGAGGTGTAGGGTGGGAGGAGGAGAGTTAGGAAGAGGTGTAGGGTGGGAGGAGGAGAGTTAGGAAGAGGTGTAGGGTGGGAGGAGGAGAGTTAGGAAGAGGTGTAGGGTGGGAGGAGGAGAGTTAGAAAGAGGTGTAGGGTGGGAGGAGGAGAGTAAGGAAGATGTGTAGGGTGGGAGGAGGAGAGTTAGGAAGAGGTGTAGGGTGGGAGGAGGAGAGTTAGGAAGAATTGTAGGGTGGGAGGAGGAGAGTTAGGAAGAGGTGTAGGGTGGGAGGAGGAGAGTAAGGAAGAGGTATAGGGTGGGAGGAGGAGAGTTAGGAAGAGGTGTAGGGTGGGAGGAGGAGAGTTAGGAAGAGGTGTAGGGTGGGAGGAGGAGAGTTAGGAAGAGGTGTAGGGTGGGAGGAGGAGAGTTAGGAAGAGGTGTAGGGTGGGAGGAGGAGAGTTAGGAAGAGGTGTAGGGTGGGAGGAGGAGAGTTAGGAAGAGGTGTAGGGTGGGAGGAGGAGAGTTAGGAAGAGGTGTAGGGTGGGAGGAGGAGAGTTAGGAAGAGGTGTAGGGTGGGAGGAGGAGAGTTAGGAAGAGGTGTAGGGTGGGAGGAGGAGAGTTAGGAAGAGGTGTAGGATGGGAGGAGGAGAGTTAGGAAGAGGTGTAGGGTGGGAGGAGGAGAGTTAGGAAGAGGTGTAGGGTGGGAGGAGGAGAGTTAGGAAGAGGTGTAGGGTGGGAGGAGGAGAGTTAGGAAGAGGTGTAGGGTGGGAGGAGGAGAGTTAGGAAGAGGTGCAGGATGGGAGGAGGAGAGTTAGGAAGAGGTGTAGGGTGGGAGGAGGAGAGTTAGGAAGAGGTGTAGGGTGGGAGGAGGAGAGTTAGGAAGAGGTGTAGGGTGGAAGGCAGGAGGAGAGTTAGGAAGAGGTGTAGGGTGGAAGGCAGGAGGAGAGTTAGGAAGAGGTGTAGGGTAGAAGGCAGGAGGAGAGTTAGGAAGAGGTGTAGGGTGGGAGGAGGAGAGTTAGGAAGAGGTGTAGGGTGGGAGGAGGAGAGTAAGGAAGAGGTGTAGGGTGGGAGGAGGAGAGTTAGGAAGAGGTGTAGGGTGGGAGGAGGAGAGTTAGGAAGAGGTGTTGGGTGGGAGGAGGAGATTTAGGAAGAGGTGTAGGGTGGGAGGAGGAGAGTTAGGAAGAGGTGTAGGGTGGGAGGAGGAGAGTTAGGAAGAGGTGTAGGATGGGAGGAGGAGAGTTAGGAAGAGGTGTAGGGTGGGAGGAGGAGAGTTAGGAAGAGGTGTAGGGTGGGAGGAGGAGAGTTAGGAAGAGGTGTAGGGTGGGAGGAGGAGAGTTAGGAAGAGGTGTTGGGTGGGAGGAGGAGATTTAGGAAGAGGTGTAGGGTGGGAGGAGGAGAGTTAGGAAGAGGTGTAGGGTGGGAGGAGGAGAGTTAGGAAGAGGTGTAGGGTGGGAGGAGGAGAGTTAGGAAGAGGTGTAGGGTGGGAGGAGGAGAGTTAGGAAGAGGTGTAGGGTGGGAGGAGGAGAGTTAGGAAGAGGTGTAGGGTGGGAGGAGGAGAGTTAGGAAGAGGTGTAGGGTGGGAGGAGGAGAGTTAGGAAGAGGTGTAGGGTGGGAGGAGGAGAGTTAGAAAGAGGTGTAGGGTGGGAGGAGGAGAGTAAGGAAGATGTGTAGGGTGGGAGGAGGAGAGTTAGGAAGAGGTGTAGGGTGGGAGGAGGAGAGTTAGGAAGAATTGTAGGGTGGGAGGAGGAGAGTTAGGAAGAGGTGTAGGGTGGGAGGAGGAGAGTAAGGAAGAGGTATAGGGTGGGAGGAGGAGAGTTAGGAAGAGGTGTAGGGTGGGAGGAGGAGAGTTAGGAAGAGGTGTAGGGTGGGAGGAGGAGAGTTAGGAAGAGGTGTAGGGTGGGAGGAGGAGAGTTAGGAAGAGGTGTAGGGTGGGAGGAGGAGAGTTAGGAAGAGGTGTAGGGTGGGAGGAGGAGAGTTAGGAAGAGGTGTAGGGTGGGAGGAGGAGAGTTAGGAAGAGGTGTAGGGTGGGAGGAGGAGAGTTAGGAAGAGGTGTAGGGTGGGAGGAGGAGAGTTAGGAAGAGGTGTAGGGTGGGAGGAGGAGAGTTAGGAAGAGGTGTAGGATGGGAGGAGGAGAGTTAGGAAGAGGTGTAGGGTGGGAGGAGGAGAGTTAGGAAGAGGTGTAGGGTGGGAGGAGGAGAGTTAGGAAGAGGTGTAGGGTGGGAGGAGGAGAGTTAGGAAGAGGTGTAGGGTGGGAGGAGGAGAGTTAGGAAGAGGTGCAGGATGGGAGGAGGAGAGTTAGGAAGAGGTGTAGGGTGGGAGGAGGAGAGTTAGGAAGAGGTGTAGGGTGGGAGGAGGAGAGTTAGGAAGAGGTGTAGGGTGGGAGGAGGAGAGTAAGGAAGAGGTGTAGGATGGGAGGAGGAGAGTTAGGAAGAGGTGTAGGGTGGGAGGAGGAGAGTTAGGAAGAGGTGTAGGGTGGGAGGAGGAGAGTTAGGAAGCGGTGTGGGGTGGGAGGAGGAGAGTTAGGAAGCGGTGTGGGGTGGGAGGAGGAGAGTTAGGAAGAGGTGTAGGGTGGGAGGAGGAGAGTTAGGAAGAGGTGTAGGGTGGGAGGAGGAGAGTTAGGAAGAGGTGTAGGGTGGGAGGAGGAGAGTTAGGAAGAGGTGTAGGGTGGGAGGAGGAGAGTTAGGAAGCGGTGTGGGGTGGGAGGAGGAGAGTTAGGAAGAGGTGTAGGATGGGAGGAGGAGAGTTACAGAAACCAAAAATAGTGAAGCACTGTAAAATAAATACATTGAAATGATAAAATATGATGATATTAGATGAAGATAGAAGAAGGTGATTAAAGAAAGAAAAAAGAAGATTGGGGTACCTGAGCCGGATCTTCATGGCGGATGTCATCGGATGCTGTTGGAGGCCTTCAAGGTACGTGAGCTTCCTGTTACCCCGGGAGTCGGAGGGCCACCGCTTCTAATGGTAAGTAAGATATTCAATGTTTGTAAATGTCTCTTTTTTCAGGTTTATTTTTGGATGTGTTTTTTTATTTTTGGGGGAGGCACATTGACTGGTAATATATTAATCTGTACCTCTTTAGGGTACAGATTAATACATTATTATGCCAATATTTGGGGGGCATTTCGCGCTTGTTATTGCAGTTAATGATGTGGATGTGATTGTTTGTTTATGGTTAATGTAATAAAAGCTTTGCGATTGGTGTTCGCTTGTACTTAATGTTGTATTATGTTAGCTCATGTGTTTTATGGATACTTCAGAGATTGTTTGAATGTATTTCTTTGTCTTTTAATGTTACATTCATTAATGTTGTACTAAATAATTGGTTTGATTGGTTAGTGTTACTATTCATTTTTAGTTGGTTTAGGAATTAATTGGTTTCATTGGTTAATGGTTTAATTAAATAATAGTTGATGTTGTTACTGCTTGTATTGATTGGATTAGCTGGCTACTGTTGTTATTGACTTTATTTAGGTATGCTAATGCAGTGTTTAATAATGGGCAAATAATCTATTATCCATATCTGGATAATAGTTATTTTGCACATTATTGTACTGTAGGTGTTAGGGGGGTGTATATAGTTAGAAATAATGTTCAGTATTTTTGTAGGCACAACATTGGTACCGCAGGCCCGCGGGTACCCCAGGACTCCTGCGGGGACCCGGGACGGCCGCGGCGTCAGCCGGGGACACCTGCGCGACCCTCGGCCTCCCTCGGGGACCCCTGCGGGGTCAGCCGGGGACACCCGCCGGCCTGTTGTATTGGTTTTGCGCCTGCAAAAAGGTAAACAAAGAATTTTTTCTAAGTCCTTTTTTTATCACCTGCCTTTAGCTAGTGAGCTTTATTCAGCGCAACTTTAACATACGATCAGTTTGCGTTGCTTAGTGAATCCCGCAGAAGGGCAGGATTCAGCGCAAACAGCTGATCGTACGTTAAAAGTTGGACTTAGAAAATTTTTCTAGGAAAAGCCCGTTTTAGAGCGCAAAGTGCCTGTTTGCGCGGCTTAGTGCATAGCGCTCGGCGGAACTTCACGTTCTAAAAGCACTTTGCGCTCTTAAAACGACTTATCACTGCTTAGTGCATAGCCCCCATTGAGAGTTACCTCTCGTTTTCACGTATGTCCTGGGCACAAAGTTATGATGATTATGTTTAAATATATCATAATAATTTGTTCTTGTATAGCGCTGCTAGTTTTACGTAGCGCTTTACAGAGACATTTTGCAAGCACAAGTCCCTGCCCTGTAGTGCTTACAATCTATGTTTTTGGTGCCTGAGGCACAGGGAAATAAAGTGATTTGGCCAAGGTCTAGGGTGACCAGTCGTCCCGGTTTTGCCGGTACAGTCCCGTTTTTTTCTGGGCTGTCCCGGGTGACGGTCTGTCCCGGAAATGTCCCGGGTTTGCCCCTGGTACCGTGCGCGAGTTGGCGGCGGTGCCCGGGGGCGGCAGCGTGAGGAGGCAGCCGTGAGTATTTTTTTTTTCCAATAGTAGAATGCTGGTTGGAGGGGGGGGGGATTTAGAGTAGAAGCAGGGGATTGGTTGGAGGTCAGAGAGTGCCGGGGCTGGGCTTAGTACCGGGGGCATGTGTGTGTGACTGCCCCCTCCCAGTCTGTGTGTGTGTGACTGCCCCCAGCCCAGTCTGTGTGTGTGTGTGACTGCCCCCCTCCCAGTCTGTGTGTGTGTGATTACCCCCCCACCCCCAGTCTGTGTGTGTGTGTGACTGCCCCCCTCCCAGTCTGTGTGTGTGTGTGACTGCCCCCTCCCAGTCTGTGTGTGTGTGTGTGACTGCCCCCCCCAGTCTGTGTGTGTGTGTGTGTGTGTGACTGTCCCCCTCCCAGTCTGTGTGTGTGTGTGACTGCCCCACCCCAGTCTGTGTGTCTGTGTGTGTGTGACTGCCCCCTCCCAGTCTGTGTGTGTGTGTGTGTGACTGCCCCCCCCCCAGTCTGTGTGTCTGTGTGTGTGTGTGACTGCCCCCCTCCCAGTCTGTGTGTGTGTGATTACCCCCCTCACCCCCAGTCTGTGTGTGTGTGTGACTGCCCCTCTCACAGTCTGTGTGTGTGTGTGACTGCCCCCTCCCAGTCTGTGTGTGTGTGTGACTGCCCCCCCCCAGTCTGTGTGTGTGTGTGTGTGTGTGTGTGACTGTCCCCCTCCCAGTCTGTGTGTGTGTGTGACTGCCCCACCCCAGTCTGTGTGTCTGTGTGTGTGTGACTGCCCCCTCCCAGTCTGTGTGTGTGTGTGTGTGTGTGACTGCCCCCCCAGTCTGTGTGTCTGTGTGTGTGTGTGTGTGACTGCCCCCCTCCCAGTCTGTGTGTGTGACTGCTCCCCCAGTCTGTGTGTGTGTATCACTGCCCCCCTCCCAGTCTCTTTGTGTGTGTGTGACTGCCCCCCAGTCTGTGTGTCTGTGTGTGTGTGTGACTGCCCCCCCTCCCAGTCTCTGTGTATGTGTGTGACTGCCCCCCCCCCAGTCTGTGTGTCTGTGTGTGTGACTGCCCCCTCCCAGTCTGTGTGTGTGACTGCCCCCCAGTCTGTGTGTCTGTGTGTATCACTGCCCCTCTCGCAGTCTGTGTGTGTGTGTGACTGCCCCCCCCCCAGTATGTGTGTGATTGCCCCCTCCCAGTGTCTGTGTGTATCAGTGGTAGTGTGTGAGACAGTGTGTATACAGTCTCCAACCCAGTCACCCACCCACCCGTCAGTCACCCACCCAGGTGTCAGTCAGTCACCCACCCACGTGTCAGTCAGTCAGTCAGTCAGTCAAACCCACGTGTCAGTCAGTCAGTCACCCACCCACGTGTCAGTCAGTCAACCACCCCTTCACCCCCCACCCACTTCACCCACTCTCTCTCTCACTCTCTCTCTCTGTCACCCACTCTCTCTCTCTGTCACCCACTCTCTCTCTCACTCTCACTCTCTCTCTCTGTCACCCACTCTCTCTCTCTCTGTCACCCACTCTCTCTCTATTCTGGAAGCCAGAGGGTCACGTGGTGATGACTTAGCTCAGATAGTGTCAACTCGCCCTCTTTTCCAAGCACGACAAGGTCTGTTTCTTTTTCTACTTTATTTTGGGGAAAGTAGGTAAATACAGTTGCTTGTGTAGAGGTGTAGATCTAAATCTCTGTGTGTGCTCAGTAGTAAAGGGAGGTGAAAAGATAATCCTGCAGCACCATTACAGGGGTTACAGCAAGGTACTCACGAGTCCAGGGAGAATGGTGGAAAGGAAAAAGCAATGTATACTGGGTAGTGAGATAGTCTGGGGACAGACCATCTGTGGGCAAAGCAGAGGGGGAGAAAGCAGGCTAGCCCATTTGAGAGAAAGGCTGGGGCTGCCATGGCAACTCACAGGAGTGTCTGAGAGAGCTACAACATGTATCAATAATGTAGCATCTATAACACAGCAAGCTGCTGGGAGAGGGGAAATGACACTGTGTTTTGTGTGCAGAACCAAACACATACAGCTGGCACTAATAAGCTGACAAGCAGGGCTGCGAGGAAAAAGGGGGGGGGGGGGGGTGAGACAGAAATGTAGACAGGGGTATACCTGTTCCATGACACTCTCTGTCACCCACTCTCTCTCTGTCACCCTCTCTCTCTCTCTCTCTGTCGTCCACTCTCTCTCTCTCTGTCGCCCACTCTCTCTCTCTCTGTCGCCCACTCTCTCTATCTCTCTCTCTCTCTCTGTCGCCCACTCTCTCTCTCTGTCACCCACTCTCTCTCTCTGTCACCCACTCTCTCTCTGTGTGTGTCTCTGTCTCTCTCTCTCTCTGTGTCTCTGTGTCTGTCTTTCTCTGTCTTTCTCTGTCTCTCTCTCTCTCTCTCTGTCCGTCACTGTCTCTGTCTCTCTGTCACTGTCTGTCTCTCTGTTACCCACTCTCTATCTTATCTTAACTGCCGTATACCTACACCGAAATAACCTATACTGCTTTCTTCCAGATCTGACTCAAGTTTCACGCGGGAGACATCGGAAGACAGGTAGGGAACACCTCCCCTCCAGTATAGTACCTTGAGGGACTGCGGATCAGGTAAGATCCCAGGCGGGATTGCTGTTTTTGAAATTGTGAAGAGGCGGCATCCTGACACTGGTTAATGGGTTCAGAATCATTCACATCTTGTTTTTTTTTTCCGATTAGTGAGGTCATCCGACACGCACACACGCGCACGCACACGCACGTAACAAGGACTAATTGTAGTACAGTATAAGTGTAATACAATAAATAAACGGTTATGTAAATAACGAATCCTGTTATTTGTTCTTACTAGGAATTTATTAAATTTCTTTTTTTAAGGGGTGGGGCTAGGTGCGGGGGCTAGGTAGCAAGTAGATTTTGTTTGGTTGGGCGCGTAGATTTTTTTTCTGGGGGGGGCATGATTTCTGTTGGCGGCCCTGATAGGGGAGAAGGTAGAGAGAGAATGGGAAGAGGTAAAATGAATAATACAGCATCAATGGTGACACTATTAGATAAATATCATTATAATATTCATTTTTTAGTAATGTTATTTGTTGTATTGATCTTTTTTTTTGTGTCCCGGTTCTGGTCTGGTCACCCTACCAAGGTCACAAGGAGCCAACACTGGGAATTGAACCAGGTGCCAGTCAGTGTCGTTACTCACTGAGCCGCTCCTCTCACTGAGCCGCTCCTTCTCCAATTGGCAAGTGAGGCTTGGGGTAACT
Organism: Ascaphus truei; assembly: GCF_040206685.1. Taxonomy (NCBI): domain Eukaryota; kingdom Metazoa; phylum Chordata; class Amphibia; order Anura; family Ascaphidae; genus Ascaphus; species Ascaphus truei. The sequence goes on along the minus strand of NC_134496.1, from coordinate 55,080,141 downwards.
GCTCCATTTGCTCCCCAAAATGTAGAATATAAAGAAATTCAGTTCTTTGCTTCTTCTGAATACATTGCCTTTTATTCTTGTGGGATATATAGTAACATTGTTTATATCTTTATCAAAATAAATCACTTCCTGGAAAATGTCCAATCATTTTTTCCAAAGAGGCTAAAATGAATCCTTAAAAACAAGTGTGATCTTGGGAAAACTAAAGTAACAAACGTCTAATGAAAGGGCGATGGGCAGAAATCACTTGCCTAGAATTCAAACCAGTATTTAGTCTTTCGAGAAGTGCCAGGAACAAAAAAGTAAAAATAGTTATTAGGGGCTTCGTGGAAACTAGAAGAAGGAACGGAAAGCCAAATATAAAAAGACAATTTAGAGCTGGCAGGAAGCCTGAGATCTTGAAATAATAAAACATGAACAAGAAATGTAAATGTTAATCAGTTAACTCTGTAAGAGACGCAGCTGTGTGTTCACTTGTGAGCTATAGAGTTAAAAATCTATGGTGAGTGATAATGCCTTAAATCAAATGAATCTTAACACACTTAATTGTACGTATATCTTCTTCTCTTCCACATCACCCTATACTTAGTGTTTGCTTATGGATGTCAAATAGTGACTTATTAGTGTTGAATACACACTTGTTGAGTATGCACGAAAAATGGGAAATCAAGCTCGGGGAATATACAAATGTGAAGATAAAAATGAATGGATGCCCAAAAATGATGAAGAAATGTACAAATGTGGCCATTATGGCAGAAAATGTCAATGGACCAAGCAGCAACCCTTTGGTAATGCTTCCTATGAGCGGTTATATGGAGCAATAGGAGAAATTAGGGGAAAGTTACTTTACATATTTAGTTTTTTTTCTTTTCATTCTTTTTCATCAATTTTAAGCACCTGTCAGTGTACGAGAGCTGCACAGGCATGTAATACGTGTTACTGCCTCTGTCAGTGTAAGAGAGCTGCACCAGGCATGTAACACGTGTTACTGCCTCTGTCAGTGTAAGAGAGCTGCACCAGGCATGTAACACGTGTTACTGCCTCTGTCAGTGTAAGAGAGCTGCACCAGGCATGTAACACGTGTTACTGCCCCTGTCAGTGTAAGAGAGCTGCACCAGGCATGTAACACGTGTCACTGCCCCTGTCAGTGTAAGAGAGCTGCACCAGGCATGTAACACGTGTCACTGCCCCTGTCAGTGTAAGAGAGCTGCACCAGGCATGTAACACGTGTCACTGCCCCTGTCAGTGTAAGAGAGCTGCACCAGGCATGTAACACGTGTTACTGCCTCTGTCAGTGTTAGAGAGCTGCACCAGGCATGTAACACGTGTTAATGCCCCTGTCAGTGTAAGAGAGCTGCACCAGGCATGTAATGCGTGTTAATTCCCCTGTCAGTGTAAGAGAGCTGCACCAGGCATGTAACGCGTGTTAATGCACCTGTCAGTGTTAGAGAGCTGCACCAGGCATGTAACACGTGTTAATACACCTGTCAGTGTTAGAGAGCTGCACCAGGCATGTAACGCGTGTTAATGAAGAGGCAGAGGCCCCAGCATGGGGTCGTAGGCTCCTTAAGGGCTGCGACGTCCTGATTGGCGAGAGCTGGTAGGGGGGGGGGGGGTCGGCTAACCCCCCTCCCCCTTCCCACACGGAGTGGGAAGGCTGCTTGTCCCCTCCCATGCAGGGGGAGGGGGGAGAGGGTATAAAGAGTGGGGCCCCAGGGGAGAGAGACAGAGCTAACGGAATTTTCCCCTTACCTTACAGGAACGCTGGCTGCTGCCGAGCTGCCATTTCAAGACCGCGAGGGAAGGCCGCAGTGACTGCAGCAGCCCCCCGCTGTATGAAGACCCCGAGTCCTGCCAGCCTCACCCATGAGCTTGAGGAGGCCGCTGATGCTGCGGCACCAGAGGAGCCAGTAAGTGTCCCTGCCCCGCGCAGATCCCAGCGCTGAGGTGCAGGTAGGGATCCCCATTCCCCATCCCACAGCCCTCCCAGCTCCCCCGGCAAGTGCAGGCGCCTGCTTGCAGCCCACCACGCTCCCGCGCCCACCCTGGGGCCCCCTCCAGCCTTATGCCCCTCTATCCGCCCCCCAGCCTGTGCCCCGCCACCTCGCGGCTTTTTCCCCTGCAAGGTCCCTCCGCCTCACTACTGATTCCACCACGGGGCCTCACGGCCTCTATTCCCGCACCCCTTCTTCCCCTGCTCCCAGGCCTTGTCCCCCCTCCCGGTTCGCGCTTCGGCGAGGTCCCGCCACCCGCGCCCTTCTCCCTCTGCCCAAGCGCAGTCCCGGCAGGGAGGGGGCGGGTCGCTCCTGTGCTTCCGCCGCCAGCCCCGGCGCCGCCAGCCCGCTCACCACTCTGCAGGTGACGGACGCGCGCCGAGCAGGGCGCCCGATGCCCAGGTCCCCCCCCTACCATCTCCCGACCGCAGGGCGCCGGCCGGGGAGCGCTCCTGTCGGCTCCCACTGCAACAGGCCGCTTACCCCTCTGCTGGGGGTGGCCACGCGCCGGCTCCCCCCATACCACCTCCTCACACCCCCACCACGGGGACCATCTGGCTCCGTCCCGCGCCCCCATCCCACTCACCCCTCCGTCCTGCGTGCGGTGCTGCTGGCTCCTCGGCACCATGACTCACCTCCCTCCAATGTGCTACAGCAGGGGAGGGAGGGGCGCTGTTCTCCCGCGCGCGGGCTGCAGGCTGACCTTTCCCCCTGCTCCACCCTCCCTTCCCGGGCTTCTGTGAGCAGGGGAGGGGGGGTTTCCCGCCCCATGTTTATTAAAGAGACAGGAGGTCACAGGCAGGTCTGCAGAGGCAGGCTGTTACCTTGGCCCTCCTCTGCAGCAGCGCCACCATGAGGCCCCTAGCGGTACTGCAGGGCGACCTCAAGTTCACCCCTCAGGGCGACCTCAACCTTACCCCTCACAGTACAGGGCAGACTGTGAGCGGGGTTACAGCCTTACCCCTCACAGTACAGGACAGACTGTGAGCGGGGTTACACCCTTACCCCTCACAGTACAGGGCAGACTGTGAGCAGGGTACTACCGTGAAGCACCAACATATTATATAACCACACGCCATACCCAACCACCCCACCTACTTACCTCCAGCTGGCAGGGGCGCGGGCGGTCTGGTGTAAAACCGCCCCAGCCACCGGGGACCCCTGCCCCTCCCACCCATGGGCCACGCTGTGTCAGGCAGATTAACTGCAGCGCAGAGACGATGGCGAGGAGGGGGACAGACGCAGAGGCCAGTCACTGCGCTTCAGGCCAGGTCAGCGCAGGGTACTAACCCGAGCAACGAGATTCCAGGTAAGGAAATAAATCCTAGTCTAGTACGGGTAATAGCGACTCAGATAGTGACAGCGACATTTCACAAAACCTGTATGTATAAATTCCTAAAGAGACAGCGGTGATTCTCCGGTCACTTAAGGCCAGGTATCTATTAAGCCACTCAGGGGAACTCGCCTGCTTGCAGTTTGGCTGTGACATCTCTAATACAGAGTGCTTTTCCTGGTAATGTACAGGTTAATAAAAGCTTCAATCAGACTTACAACTTTGCAACTAATATTGTCAGATTTACTATAAATCATTCTTCCTGTTATTACACAGGTTATTAAGAATTTATATTAGCGTTAGGGACCCCTGAAATGTGGACGTTGGCTCAGGGGCTTACATACAATTTTGGCCAAAGATGTCAAACTAAAAGACCATTTTAGTTAATAGATATTTATACATATATATTTAGGCACTGTACCGTGTATGAGTCTCACTGGATGTGCTAAAACTGAGCTTTGTCTGCGTTTTAGGTTCTGTCTCTGGTTTTAAATATATATTGCCATGCTCAGTAGCACTCCTCTGTGACACTCATATGCTTATATATATGTTGTGGTTAATTTGGGGGTTCAATAGGAGCTTGTTAGGTGTCCAGTATATTTTACACTTAAGGCTAGGCCAAGCGGTGCAACGCAGGGAGCAGCGCGGGAGAGCAAGGCCCCAAAAATTAAGGATGACGGCGTAAGTACCAGCAATTGTATTGTATTGTATGTCTTTATTTATATAGCGCCATTAAGGTACATAGCGCTTCACATTAGTAATACACGTGGTAACCAAATAAATATCAGATCATATAAATAACAGATCATGGGAATAAGTGCTTTAGGCATTAAAGTAACATTAAGGTAGAGTCCCTGCCCCGAAGAGCTTACACTTTAATGTAAAGGGAAGGACACTTACGCCGGCGCTAGGACCTCTCTCCAGTCGGTTTGCACGCCTTGAGAAAGACCATTTCAATTGAAACGCGTGGGAGGAGGTTCTCTTTTCTGTTTGTTGGTGTATCCGTTTAGGTAATTTAATAAATTATTTGTTCATTCCTTCACTGGTGAGTTTTGATCTAGATAGGAGCGGCAGTACTGCTGATCAATTCTATGGACGCCGAGGAGGGAAGCCAGACACCCGCTCTGGGTGCGACGCCAAGCAGGGGGCGCGGGGGGATCAGTATCAATCCTTCACCACCCAGGCTGGTTCAGCCACTATTTACCTGCTTGCCCTAGAAGTAGCTAGACGGATTCGTCTATCTACACTCAAAGTGAGATAATAAAAGGGAAAGTTCACGGACGTACACAACCTTTTGCTGATGGGTTTCAGGCCAGGGAAAAAGCAAAGGCTACAGGTGAGGAGAGAGCTAGTAAGTATAAATCATGGACAACTGGCTAAGAGGTTACCTGTGTTAGCCAGCTGCCTGCTGGAGAAGCACTCAGTAGAGGGTCTGAACGTCCTTAAATACATAGACCTTAGATGCGACACATATAAAACATTTGGGGAACATCGTGGGAAGAATATGTTTAGAATTTGGTAACCACACTCGCAAGTCGCAATCTTAAATTCGCCTCTATATACCCGCACGTCATACGGGAGAAAATGACCAAAGAGGTATGCCCGCGACGCATGGCTGGACCGTTTCACTCACTGCCCATACACTGAGGAGCCTTATTCAGGGATGCTAGAGTGCTAGGAAGGTTACACTAATACATGCCCACGTCACCTTGGGCAGATGGGTATAGCGGACTTATGGACCTGATCCAGAAGTCACTAGCCCCACGCACTTGGAGAACCTACCTCCAGGCTTGGCACACATGGCTAGTATTCAAGCAAAAGGACAGAGTCGAGGGTAAGCGTGGTAGCAGCGCGCGGATCATTAGCTTCTTACAGGCCCAGAAGGCAGCTGGGGGTTGGGGCCATGATGGCAGGACTGTGGGTTTCCGAAATGGCACATCTGCAAGGACATAACTAAGGATTTCATAGTTAGGAGAACCCTAAGAATAGGCTGGGATAGGGGTGAAGCCAAGTGAACTGACAGTAAGGAGCCGATAACGCCAGACAGGCTTCAGGTATTGATGATAGAAAAATAGGCTAAAGCGCTCTATGCAGGTATAATGAAATAAAGTGAGCCAAACCACTAAGCCAAGGTATATAAAATGATATGATATAGTTCTTAATATGCAATAGTATGGGTACTATCCTAAAGACAGGTGGTAGATGGTACAAGCCCACTCACCCTCAGACTCATTGGCAGGCTCCCCTGAACATAAGCAATACTCACATCCTAGGAGCGGTAGGCAGGCTGTGCAGCTACAGATATGCACTATAACAGGAAAATGGAGAACAAAAGGGCACTAGCAAAAACTGAGCAGGAAGGACCCAGATTCAACAATAAATAAATAAAAGGGCACTTTAATGTGACAAAAGACCCATACAACGCGTTTCGAACGTCACAGCGTTCTTTTTCAAGGTATTGATGATGGCAGCAAAAGAGCTGTGTTTCAGTACAGCGGAAAAGGGAACTGTTCAGAGTAGTATTTGCCGTGGCTTTCTTGGTGCCTCCAGGGTTGGCGAGCTAGTGGCGGCATCTTAAACAATCCAGGGTTCGGGCTTGTTTTTCGCGAGCAGGATTCTCAATGCTACGTCAGTGGTATGCAAGATTCGCAGGTCTAAAACCGACCAAGCGGGAAGGGGAGCGTGGGTCCACCTCACTATGGAGGATAACGGAAGTTTGTCCAGTGGCGTTGAGTAAGGGGTACGTAAGGCACAGGCCCAAGGTTGGGAGCAATTTCATCATCCATCAGGACGCAACACCACTCACAGGGTACCAATTTCAAAGCGTTTTTAGGCGGTGCCTTGCTGCTAAGGGGGATGGATCCCAGTGTATTTGTTACCCATTGCTTTAGAATTGGTGCCGCAACAGCGGTAGCTGAGAACGGCTGTATGCCGGACCAAATGTGGAAACCGGGGAGGTGGAAACCCAGTGCCTATAGGGGGTTACATCAGGGCCTAAGGGCACAGCAACGTGCGGAGCCAAGAAGATTAACATGTTTTTCCCTCTCAGTAGACAGCTGCACAAAAGACCCTGGAAGTGTGGATCATGGGTCATTCCTTTCGTTCAGTGGGCGCACGTATGGGCGAAGGATCAGCGGTGCGGCCAGCAGCTGTGGTGTACGGGAGAGGGGGTGAATTGGCGTTGGCTTGGGAAGAGAGGAAGGTGCTGGGTTGATCTGTAACAGGCTCTGGACAAGGAGTGAGCAGAATTTCAGGTGAAACCGGATGTTATTTTGCTACACCTCGTGGGGAATGATCCAGCCAACACCAAAACACTAGAGTTGATTTATCGGTTACGGCAGGAATGCGCCCGCTTGAAGGCGCTGTGGAGTGAGGTTTTAATCATTTGGTCTGTATTTAGTCCAAAGCAAATTTTAAAAGGGCCACGGAAAGAGAACGCTAAGAGGAAGGTAAATAAGGCCATGGGCAAAATTCATCCTCTAGCGGCGGTAAAACTCTTAAAGCGCAGAGAGACTGACACCAAGGAGTGCAGCTGGCACAGAAGGGACTGCGTGCATCTATCACCAAAGGGGTTTAAGTAACATCAAGGGTTTTTGCGGGAAGAATTAAGAGAGGTCGCAGCTTTGGGTGGGCGTGTCGGCCCCAGGGTAGCCAGTGCCCGGCAGAGGGGCCTCCGGGTGGCGGAGCTGCCGCGCCAGCCAAGCTCACGAGACGGAGAAAGGGCGAGGACTTTAGGGTCTGTCCCTCAGCTGGAGCCCCTAGAACAGCGCGGCAGGCTGGAGGCGCCGGCTGTAGGGCCGGGCCGGCCTATGCCCAATCAACGCTGGTAAAAGGCTGGGCGCCAGCTTTAGGGCTGGGCCTAAGCTGACCCTAGGGGCGGGAGGGGGAGGGAAGCAGCCCAACATCGGCTGAATGAGGATCTCCCCCTCCCATTTTACAGTGCTTTTGGGCGGAGGGAGGGAGCGGGCCAATTGCTGGCTGTCGGCAGCGATCTCCCTCCCATGCACATGATACGGGCGGGGGGAGGGAGCGGGCCAATTGCTGGCTGTCGGCAGGGATCTCCCCCCCCCATGCACATGATACGGGCTGGGGGAGGGAGCGGGCCAATTGCTGGCTGTCGGCAGGGATCTCCCCCTACCCCCCATTTTGCATGGAGCATACTTGGCTGGCGGGCAGGCTGGTAGGATTTTAACAGCGGATGTTAAAATAAAGCTGTGACCTTTTCTTCCAACATTGTGTGGTCTCCATTATTTGGTTTAGCGTCACAAAGGAGGGGCGGCGCATAAAGCCTTTATGCCCCTGTCAGTGTAAGAGAGCTGCACCAGGCATGTAACACGTGTTACTGCCGCTGTCAGTGTAAGAGAGCAGCACCAGGCATGTAACACGTGTTAATGCCGGTGTCAGTGTAAGAGAGCTGCACCAGGCATGTAACACGTGTTAATGCCCTTTCTGACACTTGGAATAGTATTTCCCGGATGCTCTGCGGGGCATTAATACCCAGAAGCCCAGATCCATGAAAGGTGCGAAGTTCCATTCATAAAGCTTAGCACATTCTGTGTATCTGGGACAGAGTCGCTTAGGGGGCTCAACTCCCCCCTATCCCCTTCCCCCCACATGCAAAGGAGGTGCACACTGTTACACAAACACACACTGGGGCTGCACACTGTGTTACACAAACACACACACAGGGGCTGCACACTGTGTTACACAAACACGCACAGGAGGTGCACACTGTTACACAAACACACACAGGGGCTGCACACTGTTACACAAGCATGCACAGGATGTGCACACTGTGTTACACAAACACACACACACACACACACACACAGGGGCTGCACTGTGTTATGCAAGCATGCACAGGATGTGCACACTGTGTTACACAAACATACACACAGGGGCTGCACACTGGTTTACACAAACACACACAGGAGGTGCACACTGTTACACAAACACACACAGGGGCTGCACATTGTGTTACACAAACACACACAGGATGTGCACACTGTGTTACACAAACACACACAGGAGGTGCACACTGTGTTACACAAACACACACAGGAAGTGCACACTGTTACACAAACATGCAGGAGGTGCACACTGTGTTACAAAAACACACACAGGAGGTGCACACTGTTACACAAACACACACAGGAGGTGCACACTGTTACACAAACACACACAGGAGGTGCACACTGTTACACAAACACACAGGAGGTGCACACTGTTACACAAACACACACAGGAGGTGCACACTGTTACACAAACACACAGGGGCTGCACTTCTAATACTCAGTAAAATGTATAATCTGGGGGTGCCGCTGAGACACGTCCACGCTCCAGGGTGAAGCTGCATCCGCCTTTTTATTATTTGTAACCAGTGGGTGATATGTTATGAAAAGCAGCGGTACTGTGCTTGGGTGCAGGCGGGAGCACAGCTGTTTGGACACGGGCAGCGCTGTTAAATGTTTTCTGCTACATTTATGCTAAAAGAACAGAAATTAGAAAGTCGTTTTTAAAGCAGCCATACCACTTGGCCGTGATTTGTTTTTTTTGGAAACTCCCTTAAACCAGGGTGTCCCCCGAAGCTGATCTGTGGCCCCTCGTCTTCTGGGGATCCCTCCGGTTTCCGATGGCTGAGCTGTTATATCCACAACATGATGCAAAATGGCAACAGGGGTCAATATTCACTCAGGCAGCCACCAGACAGCTGCAATGTCCTCAGGACCCGGCGGCCATGTTTGCAGCTTTCTGTAAATCAAAGCTGGCACAAAACAACTACAAATATCTCGGAAACCGTGGGAGTCCCCCAAATAAACTCCAAGAGACTCCAAGGGTGCGCAGGTTAAAGCACAATTATCTTGTAGTTTAAGAAAAAGTGTGAGTCTAAATTTGTACATAAAAAGTGTCCCTGCCCCGCTAAACACTATCACTCTTTGCTCACTGTTTGAAGACTGTCCCAAAAACTCTTCCTAAATCCCACACTAGAGCTGTAATCTGTGGTTACCCGGCAGTGTAAGGGCCAGCAATGCCTCTGCTTTTATCTAACCATAAACAATTAGACTTGGATCTGGTACACTTGGTAATTGAAATATTGAGGAAAAAGGATCTGAAACTCATAGTAACCAAACTCGTTTCCTCTGCCTCGGGTTTTTCAGTTTGAATCCAAGGCTAGTTTAGCAGGGTATTTTCTAGCATAGTGTCAATTTTCCTTGGGCCTCTGTGACAACCTTCTTTACAAACATGATTATTGAGATAAATCTGGATTGCGTTGTTGTTTCCATATACCAGCGCAGTTAGGAAATTCTATTCATAAAAGGAAGTGTTTTGTTGTTGGTAATTTTTATAGCAATGCTCTTTATTTTTTTCTGCAGAAATTATTTGCTTTTATTCCATAATAATCCAAAAATAACTTCTTGTATCTTTCAGATTTCTCTGAAGCTGCTTTCGTGCCTGTTCACTAAATGTGCATTATATTATTTCTAAGGGGCAAAAAACTATAAAACAGAAACATGGTATTGAATAATATTGTTTATGTTATGAATGCTCTACTTTACTTTTCTAAACAACAAAAATAGTTGAAAAGGAACATTTTAACCAAATAACTGTCAGTTGTATTAGTTACATAGTAGATGAGGTTGAAAAAGACATCAAGTTCAACCTATGCTAACTTTAGACGACAGATACTTTATCCTATATCCATACTTACAGTATAATGATCCAGAGGAAGGCAAACACAAAACCCCAGTGACATATCAGCTAATGATATCCCGTATTGGGCCGGTGAACTCATTTCAGGCCCCTCTGCAAGTACTGAAGGACAGGAATAAGACGTACATGGCCGGTGCAAGGACGATGTTAAGAACAAGTACTGTATCTGGACTGCAAAATGTAGTTGAATCCAGGTCCCAAAATAATCAGTGAGTTACCCTACAATACATTATTCCCATTCATTTTCATCTATCTGTAACATTTAATTCTATAAACGCACTGTGAGATATAATATTATGGGATTCCCCGTGATCGTTAGTGGGGCAATTAATTAAAATACTGAAGACTCAATTATATGCTTCATGCAAGCAATCATTTTCCAGATTTCATGTATATGTCTAGTAGAGAGGCCGGCAGTAGGGTGTCCTCCTCACGTGGGATCAGTTTCACTAAGAAGGAGATGTCCTTCCTGGTCAGACACACCACCAGCATTCCCGCCAGCCAGGAGACAAGGCTACAGCCACCCCCCCAGGTCGCTGAGTGAGGGGGGCTGGTTAGTTCAGAGACCCTGTTGAGCAGCAGGGGGGCAGGCGCAGACACTATTAAGCAGTAGGGGGAGCAGACCCAGACCCCTTTGAGTGCAGGGGGGGCAGGTTCAGAGCATTTTGAGCGGAGGGGAGTCCCACCTGTTGCCAGGGCCGGATGAAGACCTTTAGCGGCCCTAAGCACTTAAAAGATTTTGGTGCCCCCATATATATCTGATTCAAAATATAAACAATAATAAACCGTAAAATAAAATTTTATTTTTCGAAATGAAACAAAACTTACAGTAAGATGGAAAATAATGTTTATTTTTGTATACTTCCACTTTATTTATATTTGAAAAGTTTTCTCCTACTTTTTCTAATTGCAAAGTCTTTGATCAGCTGCACCATTTGCACCATTTGCAGTTTTGCACCATATGGTCCATGGTAAATTCAGCAATGGAAGATTTCTGTGGTGCCCCCTTCCCTTGATGCCCTAAGCATGCTCTTATTTTGCTTAATGGTTAATCCAGCCCTGCCTGTTGCACTTGGCAGGCATAGCCCCCCTGGCCTGGGGCAGTTGGCTCGCTGCTCCCCCCTGTTGATTGTCCACATCATGGCCCCATATATTTGTATGCAGCCTCACTAATTGAAATTAACATTATTAAGTGTTCACAATTTGTTCCAGATTACCCAAATGTGGATCATAAAATGGGCTGTAAGTATAACTGCAAGCAGCAAGCTAGTATTAACTAGAGGGGGGCACCTTTTTCACCAAAGTTAGCAAATCAGATGAAATCGGCCATTTTTTGCACAAACCGTTTTATATCAATTATGTTTACGGGGTTAAGTTACGGTGACATTTATTTTTATTTTTTTATACCTAATTTGAAACCTATAAGTGTTTTTAAATACATCACTTAAAGCTAGTTTCTAAGCATGGTAAGCTGGGGCTTGGCAACGGTTTCCTTTAGCGCAGGGGAGGCCAACTCAAGTCCTCAAGGGCCTCCAATGGGTCAGGTTTTGAGGATATCCCTGCTTCAGCCTGAAGCAGGGATATTCCTAATACCTGGCCTGTTGGTGGCCCTTGCGGACTGGAATTTGCCTCCCCTGCGCTAGCTACTCCCTTCTGTGTGATGTTGGTGTGTTCAACAAGAGTTTCCTGAGACATGTTCCTTCTGTATTATCCATTAAAACTAATGATGCACATCTTCTGGCTGCTTCTGGAGACCCTCGCTTCAAGGAGCAAATTACACATCTTCTGGCTACTTCTGGAGACCCTCGCTTCAAGGAGCGAATTACATTTTGTGCCTTGGGAGAAGAAGACAGTAGCACAATGCCGGGAGAATCGTGTGTCAAGAATACAAGTGCTGATGGAGGAGGAAAGGAAGGTGAAGGAGGATAGTGAAGGACTATGGTCAGACACATCACAAATAAAGGCGGCAAGGGGTGATCACTCAAATACACCAGTGACCACTAAAAGAGCAGAACCATCACTGGAGAGTAGAGAGCAGAGGGTTTCTCCTGAGTAGCAGACACTGATATGTCTACCACTAGTGGTACTTCAACGTCAAGCCAAGGCATCGGGAAAGGACTGGATGGTGGTTGTGTTACGCAGAGCTGAAGTCGTGTTTTTTCTGGAACATGTTGCCACATTATTGTATTATTGAGCGTGTTATTCCCGCAAACAGTCCAGGAGGTGGGAGTAAGGACGACTAACATGGTGGGGGGTGTAGGCATATGTGACACAACTTATCTCCCTCCCAACTCTGACTCTGTAACGTACTGGGAGGACAGAAAATAAATGTGACCTAAGAATCCCTCTGCTGTGTTATCTGACCAAAGTGTTCAGCACAACTGGGTCATAACAGGTAATAACTTTATTTCATATAGCACCTTTTTCACCAATGGGACTCAAAGCGCGTCACAATTACAGTATTTGTGCGCTGTAAGCATAGAAGCTTTTACAGACACAGTCCCACCCCGAAGAGATTACAATCTATGTTCTTGATGCCAGAGGCACAGGGAGATAAAGTCACTTGCCTAAGGTAACAAGGAGACGACACAGGGGCTTAAACCAGGTTCCCCTGCTCCACACTCAGTGTCATTGTATTCAGACTCTGGGTTTTTACTCAGCAAGTCACTCCTGTGTACTAGAATTGTGCAAGGGCTTACATTCATTACAATGAAAGACCACTGTCCTCGTTCCACCCCCCAACACCACCACGACCTCCATGGTCATCATTATTAAAGAGCTAGGACCTGTTTACCATAATGGGCAGCTTTGACTGTTAAAACCTTACAAACTATAACTATACCTACAGTAAATACAAATACCACTTGTGGTTACTATACCTATACAGTATATACCTATACGCACCTATAAATACCTATACATACCTATTAAACTATAACTATCAAAGTAAAACTTTTTTAAGTAAAACAAAATAAAGCTATCATTATAAATTATAACTACAATATAGCAATATAAATACTTTATCTAACTATACATTATAAAACTATAATACTAGTAATATCAAACAATGTAGAAGTAATAACAAATATTCAAGTTTGGGAACATTTTGGAAACAGTGATCATAACGCGGTCTCATTTGAAATAAATTATCAAAAACCATATTATATGGGTTCAACAAAGACTTTACATTTTAGAAAGTCATATTTTAATAAATTGAGGAATAATCTAAAAGGAATAAATTGGGGTGACATTTTTTGCAAGGAAAATGTGGAAAATAAATGGTCTTTATCATTAGATGATATATCACTGGGGTTTGTGTTTGCCTTCCTCTGGATCAATATACAGTAAATACAAATATAGGATAAGTATCTGTCGCCTACATTTAGCATAGGTTGAGCTTGATGGACATATGTCTTTTTCAGCCTCATCTACTTTGCCAGCAGTGTGCAAACTGGGGAGCGCGCCCCCCGGGGGTGGGAGTATTTCTAGGGGGGCGTGGGCAGTTCCAGAGGCCCCGCGCACTTCCCCATGGCATTTAAATTAAATGCCAGGGGAGGCATGAGGCCTCTATTACTCCCTTACCTGCTCTCTGCCAGGTCTTCAGCGACGCATCGCCATGGCAACGCGGCATCAGATGATGTGCCGGGGTCACGTGACGTCACATGACCCGCGACGTCATTTGACGCCGAGTCATTGGAGAGGGGGCGCGAACGCTGCGGCTCCCGGGCAGGGGGGCGCAGCTCAAGACGTCTGTGCACCCTTGTACTATGCAACGATGTAACTATGTAACTACGTAACTACAGTAACCAGCGCAATACACATTTCCTGCTGAGTGATGGTTAATATAAAAACAAAACCATAAACAAAGTTTTCCTCAATTTTACATGGAATCCACTGTCTTTCTCCATCAAGTTTGCCCTTTTGCTGCCGGACGATTGAGAAAGAGGAGTCATTTCCCCACTCAGCAACTACAATCTCCGACCTTTCACAGAACTGCAAAGTATTCATGACCAGAGTTCCCCTAATGTTCTATTCTTCAAAGTCTCTGAGCTCAAAATGGCAAAATTGTGTGTGCATTGAATAAATTACCCTCAAAACTATAAAAACCTACTGACATCAATATTCTTTTTAATTTTTATATTTTTATACCATGATTTTCTTTGCGGTGAACCTCAGGGCAGTTGGAGACCTCTCTTGTGTGGAGACCTGAAGAAGCCAACTTTGTGTGCCAGCTGGACAGAATCATTCTCGTGCTTTTCAAGATTTCTCCCTTTATGGAACTCTTACTTGAGCCCTTTTTGCAAACCGATATCCACATTCCTAACTGCCAGGGATAGCTGTCCAGGGCCCGATCAAATTAAATTACAGTTAGGAATCTATTAGTATTTATTAAGATTAGCTATTTTCCATTGAGGGGCTCTGGTGACTGCATAAACCAAAAAGGCAAAAGCTAGTTACTTGTTGCACCACTGCACTGGAAGGTACATCATTTAGATCATTTTATTTTACCTTTGTCCACCTACCCTGTAATACTAAGATTGAGGTCTTCATTTGCATTTAATTAAATGCTTTCAAATAATATGCAAAATATAAGGTAGAAGAAAGAAAATCTGATCAACAACAAAAAAACACAATAAGGGTAAAAAAGGCAAAGAAAAAGCTTTAAGATAAACAATGTATATTATATAGCTTTCACGCTATGTGTATTTTTCTGTGTCTCTTTGCAAACTGCAAAGGAAAATATGAATCGAAGAAAGCATCCTTAGAAAGCTATTATGTGACAATGCCTATGAAGTGTCACTACTCAGGAAGTTCAACTCCATGACATGGCAGGGTTTCCATTCACAGGGAAATGTAGATGGGAAAAGTGACACAATTAATTGACACCAGAAAGTTGCAATTTTTTGCCCGTGTCTGGGACAATGACTCATATAAATCTAAGTTTGTTTTCTACGTACTAAGAATGTATTCAAATATTCTTTTGAGAAAATAAGTCAGTTTTACTACGATATGTGCAGCTAAACAATCTAAAAATAATATATATATTTTCTTTTGTATGGTTACTAGAATTTCACTATCACAGGATCTGAGAAAGGATTGTGCCGGGCGGACCTAACCCACAGACCACACTGATTCAGTGTCCATCCATCCACTCTCTAGCCAGTGGAAACAATGAATGGTTGGGGCTTATGTTTTGGTGTAGAATGGTTGGCAATGGGGATCACCAATCACTGAAGGGCTCCACAGATCTGGGCCTCCTAACCTAGGGTAGACTAACCTATATCGGGCTCATTATTCATTTCCATTAATTTCTTGGAGGATGTTGGGAAAGTTGGAGATGTTGGACTGGTTGGAATGTTGGGAAAGTTGGAGATGTTGGACTGGTTGGAAATGTTGGGAAAGTTGGAGATGTTGGACTGGTTGGAAATGTTGGGAAAGTTGGAGATGTTGGACTGGTTGGAAATGTTGGGAAAGTTGGAGATGTTGGACTGGTTGGAAATGTTGGGAAAGTTGGAGATGTTGGACTGGTTGGAAATGTTGGGAAAGTTGGAGATGTTGGACTGGGTGGAAATGTTGGGAAAGTTGGAGATGTTGGACTGGGTGGAAATGTTGGGAAAGTTGGAGATGTTGGGAAAGTTGGAGATGTTGGACTGGGTGGAAATGTTGGGAAAGTTGGAGATGTTGGACTGGTTGGAAATGTTGGGAAAGTTGGGGATGTTGGACTGGTTGGAAATGTTGGGAAAGTTGGAGATGTTGGACTGGGTGGAAATGTTGGGAAAGTTGGAGATGTTGGACTGGTTGGAAATGTTGGGAAAGTTGGAGATGTTGGGAAAGTTGGAGATGTTGGACTGGTTGGAAATGTTGGGAAAGTTGCCAACAATCGAGTGGATTATAAAAGAATACCCTTTAATCTTTGAAAATCTTCGGATGAGGGATTACTTTTTGTTTAGTGTCTGCGATTATCTCCCCAGTGTTATCTTGTGCTTTAATGTGCTGGCTGGTTTGGATCACTTATTAGTGCACAGATGTAAAGTGTCTGAGACCAGACGATATGTGCAACAGTGTTCATTACAGATGAACTATGTACATTAATGGCGCTATATAAATAAAGACATACAATACAATACAGATGGGCGAATCGGCTGAAATCTGTTTCCCGGATTTTCTCGCATTTCCCCCCCGCAGTCTAAGATCTGCAAATGGATTTGTTCGGTTTTATTCCGCACGGATTCATAAAACACCACCATTGGATACAATACATTGACAGATTTGTAGAATCCAATCCGTGGATTCACCAATCCGTGGATTCTACAATCCGTGGCGGATTCATAAAAAATTGCCAAAGGATTGCTGATTCCGTGGATTGGATTCTACAAATCTGCCAACGAATTGCGAAATAATAATAACAATAATAATAATAACATATTGGTAATAATAAAAAAATCTGCAAAACGCAAATCGCCCTTTTTCAGATTGACCCACTGAAATCCACGGACCAAAAGAACCGGCCGATTCCCTGCGGATCAAAAGTCACCCCCAAAATTCTCCCATCCGTAGTGCGTACTGACAGGAAAAGCACTTTTGATGCGTCTTGTTAATGCGCTTTTTCGGGCTACACCGAGCCCTTTGTCGAGCGTCATGCAACACAAAACGTTGCGTGTCCAGAGGATTTTCAAAATAAATCTGTAAAGATTTCATCCATTTAATTTCTTCTCCAAGTGTTTATTGAAGCAAGAATTGCGAAATCCAGGTGTTGCATTTTCGCTTTCGTGTATTTCGTTTTTGTGTCACGTTTGGAGGCAGCTTGTTGATGAATATGTGCCCTTAACTTATGTTATTATATCATTATAAAGTTCTACACTTGTTCCTGGGTTTTTTTAAAATTATTTTTATGCACTGCAAATCTCAGAGACACATTTTAGTCCCATATAAGGATACGTAATTTTAATGGGAACTCTGAGAAAAGAATCATGCTGCAATCCTACTGTTGCAGTGATCAGGGCTAAGCTGTAATGAAGACGTAGCCCACAAAATATAGTGGGATATGTGTCACAAATGTGCTCCTCTTGCACCAATGAGAGTTTTGGGGAGTGATTGGAGCAGGAATTAGTGGAGCAGGATTCTGTAATGAGATGTATTCACATTCCCACCTATGTCCGATGCAGATTTTCTTTCTCTTTGGAATAAATACAGGTCGGAGATGGTGTTAGATTTATTTATCTCTCCTCCTGAGAGATTTGTATCACATGTAAGAAGCAAGGTGAACACACTTCACACATGCAGCTGGGGCGGATTGAGGCAAATACAAATTCTTGCTTTGTGTATTGGACCAAATTGCACATATTGATAGATATTCTGATGATTCAATCCTTTTATGCCCAGAAATACTACATACGCCCTAGATGTTTCAATAGATACAATCACTGATACTCACGATACCCAATAATACAACACTGCCGATATCATCATTTAACAGTATCCTTTCATATACAATGCTGGTTGTGCTGCGTAATAATTATAGTTATTTGGTAATTTCTAAAGAATAACTAATAAAAACTGGAGTGTTGATTATGTGTAAGTGTACTCTCCTGTGACCCCACCATGCACCTTTGGGGTAGGGGAGTAAGTTTCCGTCACCCACCATGCTATGACCTGCAGTGCTGACATTCGATCCCTTCCTAGTTTGCATGTGGTCTACATGACAGGAAGCTTTCATCATGCAGTTATCTTCCAGGTAGACATTTGGTTTCAGATTCTCGTCCTTGGAACTCTCCCAGTCTCTTTCTTCTTTCTATTCACTTTCAGGTGTCACTAACTCAGGTGCTGGGATCCCAGCTCTCCCCAATTTGAATGAGCATATCTAGCATGTACAGCATCTCCTTTGTGTTCCTCCTTTTGGCAGAGAAATGGGGGCATAGTCATGCCTGCTTTCTTCACCAGTTTACCATTACATTGGAACACTGATCTGGAAGTGAGCATGTGTGCTTTGCTTCTACATCCAGTTCTCGTCACATTGTAATTTGTAGTTGGCAGGTTGGAGTATATGATTTTGCGGCACAATTACATTAGAAAATTCAAAGCTTGCTATTTATTTTTTTGCGGTGCTTTCATGGTTTGGAAAGTTAGGACTCTATAACCTGTGGTAACTCAGCCAACTGGATTTCCCTATGTCTAATTAGAAAAATTATTTATGTATCACTGTAAGAGATGTGTGCAGAGGTACATATAATGGAGATTGGGTGAAATTATATCTTGGATTTATTGAGCCTGTTCCTTTATCCAGGCAAAACATACAAAAACAACCAAATAACAAACCCCTATCCCTTTGTAAGGGGTAACTTACTTCCGCAGACCCTATCTGCAGGATGGGAGGGATATTCCCATTACCAGCCTACCACCCCAAAGTATACTACAAACAAACACATTTTGTGGTAATTTTTGGGGCTTATATGAGCTTACTGGGTATTTGTGTGTTTATCACCCCAAAGTTTCAGGAGGTACCTTAAGCAGGCGGCCCTCCATGTCAGTCTCTGGCAGGTTCCTGGGTTCTCTGTGTCCAGGAAATATAGGTCTCTGGGCGTCTTGATCTCAGCACAGCCTTTGTGCCCAAGACAGTGTCTGTGTGCAGGCTTCTCTGCTCTACTTCTGTCAACCCAAATGTGAGTTAAGGAATCTTTCTCCTGTTTCTCACATCAGTCTTTTCTCAGAGTCCTAATCAGCCAGGTGGAGTCTGGTTGATTGCCTGTGTGCATTTAACCAGCTCGCTGCTGGATTTAGAGCTGTTACAATCATATTTTTTTATGTTTTATATCAAACAAATGGGCCCACAGGGAACAGTAAGTGTCTTACTCCCAAGCTGTGCATGTTGGCATTAGAGTGACATTGGGAAAGCAATTTACATGATCAATCTATATGTACCGTACAGTACATATGTATTGAGTGGTCTCTTTCAGAAATATGTCTGTGACTTATTATTTAATCTGTGTGCATCAAATGTGTGAAATGTGATAAAGAACATGCTCTTTACTGTAAAAAAGAATGGAAATAAAGTTATGTCTCATCCCACAGTGTGTGAAGTTATTCCGCCCACAAACTTGAGCATTATACCCAGATCTCCCAGTCCCAGGCAGTGGGGCATTGGGAGAATAACTGCTCTGTCCATACCCAATACATGATTCCACTCCTCAGTTACAAGTACACCCCGGATCCCATTTTTTCCCTAGATGGCAAGTAGCTGTACCCCAAAGCTGACCCTCTAGTTCCCGAGTTACATACCAGGAAAGGTAACGCTGGTACTTCCGCATGTTTAAATCCCTGTCTTCCAAGGGAAGAAGTAATGGATGATTTTATGGCCACCTATTGGCCCACGTAATGCACAAGATTTAATCCACCATTTGTTTCCCTGGTGGCGTGGGTAGTATTATCGCTACCTCTACAGGTATGTATTTCAGGAAGCAAACAATCCCCATTAAGCTGGGGGAATTGCTCCTTTAACTCTTTGAGTGCCAGCACTTGCGATCACATAACTGCTTCTCTGAAGGGATTATTTTATTGCTCCGTCAATTATATCAAAACAGAAGGGGAAGCTCGCCCTCCTTCCGTTCCACTTCCTCATAGATCAAGTCTCCGCAGGTGCGGCAGGAAGGAGCCCTGGCTGGGTTCACAATATGGCGGTTTAAATGTCCAGTGTCCGAATAGGAAGCCGCAACATCATCCCTTGTGTCTTCCTATTGGCCCATGTGACGCAGGAGCTTTACACTGTGCAGAGATACCGGCAGCACCTTCAGAGGTCCCATTAAAGTCTATGGGGATTTTTGGCGAACAAAAGGCCTGGACAGCCCTAAAAGAAAAAGGCCCATGTTTACTAAGCCATAATAACACCTTCCGTCACTGGGAGACACCGTGCAGCCCACTGGCCTGTCATTGTTCTCCCAGCGCTGGACCGGCTCTCACGCCAGGAGACGGATTAGTCCATGCAGGTGTTAGGGCCAACCCAGAGATTTTCCCAGAAAGCTTCTACTTTTATGTCTGGGAAAGAAGCGATACATCTGCAGAGCTGCAGGGTTTTACAAACAAGAATATGATCTTTTCACACATCCCAACTCGTGTTATCATTAGGCAGATGATAAAAGTGTTATTCGTTTTGTTTAACCAAAAATAATAATTATGTAATAAACTTACAAAAGTCATTTCCTTTTTCTGACGTTTCCCGGTTAATTTCTGATGGATTTCTACAAAGGCAAAACATTTCTCCTTCCACTCACCCTGGGAGAGGGGCAAGGAAGTTCAATCCTTTGTAGGAATGCTTGGGGGTGTATTCATGTATCCCACCGACAGTTAAGCTTTTGTATGGTAACGAGAAGTGCATGGGAAGTGTTTCTATTTCCTCAGACAGACAGAGCGAGGATAGCTACATGACGTACAGTAGGTGAAATCAATGTTTTAGCTGAGTTGTACAATCTAATATTTCAAAAGAGATCTGAAGAGGAAATTTGAACCAGCAGTTCATGGTCAGGGACCCCCTTGAAAATGAACATGCTGTGGCATTTGCCAATAGTGAGTATTACTATACTTGTACAGGTCTCCCACTCAACGGAAGGCACTAGAACCTCACAAGAGTTCTTTTAGACCAGCGGTTCTCAGACCATGAGCCTCAAATACAGGTGGTCCCTGAATATGTTCAATATTCATTATGGGCAGCTCTGCCCTGGAATCTGATTTTTAGATATGGGTCCAGTAGGTAAAAAAAAAAAAATCATAATTATGAGAATACAGTATATAAATATATTGATGAACAAAGTATAAGCAAAGTACAGTCCTCCAAATGATTTGTAACAGTGTTCTGTTATGTAGGAATGATTGAGAACCCTTGTTGAAGACTTAGATTCTGATTATTGCAATAAATAAAAAAGGTATCTTGTATAATAAAACCAATCAGAATAAATTGACATTTCATGAATTGTGACATTTGTTGACTGAATATTTTGCTAGATTAATTTTCATTCCCAAATTCAAGGCATGTGCACCCAGTGTGAGAATTTGGAGCTACACAGTTTACGCTTGGACTAAGTGACACTTGAATCTAAGAACACAAATGTCTAGTAGAAAGATAGTAGGGGAAATAAGAGGGGGGTCAGTTGGATCTGCCCGTGTTCATTACATTATGCACTATTTCTGCCACTATGACATCCTTCTAAATTGTCTCAGCCACCGCACTATCGTGAACAAGCGGCCTGTGTGTAACCTCTCACAAGTCTACAACAGAAGAGAGAAGATATCTTTGAATTCAGAAAATCTGAAAACAAAGCTATGAATCTTTTCAGAAAACATAAACATGTTTGTTGTAGGATTTAATTAGCAAACCCAGGTGATTGCTGCTCTAACTCCCGAGCTATACAATGCTGGCCTCTCCAGCTGCAGAGATGCAAAACAATCAGATTTAAAGTGCTTTGCCTTCTCCGGTTGAATGATGTGGATTTTCTTTCACAGATTCTGAAAGAAATGGTCAATGTCTGAGAACAATCTATGTCCTGATCTAAATGAATTTCACAGCTACTTAAACTCCTAGCTGGGTATCCCACAGAGAGAGAAATACAGGCGCTCAATCTGATATGACATCATCACACTGCTTTGGTTACACAGTACACTAGAGAATGATCTTCTAACGCATGGATAATAGTGAAGCCAGTTTCTGTAAGGGCAAATCAAAGTCATCATTCCAATTGACTTTTGTCTTATTTCACAGAATTAAATGGACAATTCTTAGAAATGACAAGTCTCGATGCGAAGCCAAAGTTACTAAAATACCATTTTTGTCTATGGCCCCAGGGGTTAGGGACAGAACCGACGCCGATATTACTGAAGAGATTGGCCTGCCTGCTCAGCTTTGATTATATTTTAATTTGATTAAAAAAGATCTTGTCAGATTAGGTTAGAGGGGCGGAGATAGTAGTAGGAAGCAAACATTTATGAACAGATAAACAATTGGGTAAATATTACATTTTTTGGTTCCTACGTTGCTTTTTTCCCCACTAAATGTGACGGAAATGAGGAATTCTCCAAAAATTAGCCGGATCACCAACTCTCCGACGTGAACAATATGGGGCCGATGTACTAAGCAGCAAAAATTACTTTTTTGGCACACAATTGGAACACAGAAATCTCATTTTAAATTGCCCTTTTTGGGTGCAGAAAAATGTACTGTGCTCGATGTACCATTGTACTGTGCTCGGTGTACCAATGTACTGTGCTCGATGTACCAATGTACTGTGCTCAATGTACCAATGTACTGTGCTTGATGTACCAATGTACTGTGCTCGATGTACCATTGTACTGTGCTTGGTGTACGAATGTACTGTGCTCGGTGTACCAATGTACTGTGCTTGATGTTCCAATGTACTGTGCTCGATGTACCAATGTACTGTGCTCGATGTAACAATGTACTGTGCTCGGTGTACCAATGTACTGTGCTCGGTGTACCAATGTACTGTGCTCGATGTAACAATGTACCGTGCTCAGTGTACCAATGTACCGTGCTCAGTGTACCAATGTACTGTGCTCAATGTACCAATGTACTGTGCTCGATGTTCCAATGTACTGTGCTCGGTGTACCAATGTACTGTGCTCGGTGTTCCAATGTACTGTGCTCGGTGTACCAATGTACTGTGCTCGATGTAACCATGTACTGTGCTCGATGTAACCATGTACTGTGCTCGATGTTCCAATGTACTGTGCTCGATGTAACAATGTACTGTGCTCGGTGTACCAATGTACTGTGCTCGATGTAACAATGTACTGTGCTCGGTGTACCAATCTCCTGTGCTCGATGTAACAATGTACTGTGCTCGATGTACCAATGCACTGTGCTCGATGTAACAATGTACTGTGCTCGATGTAACAATGTACTGTGCTCGATGTAACAATGTACTGTGCTCGATGTACCAATGTACTGTGCTTGGTGTACCAATGTACTGTGCTCGATGTAACAATGTACTGTGCTCGATGTAACAATGTACTGTGCTCGATGTACCAATGTACTGTGCTTGGTGTACCAATGTACTGTGCTCGATGTATCAATGTACTGTGCTCGATGTACCAATGTACTGTGCTCGATGTACCAATGTACTGTGCTCGGTGTACCAATGTACTGTGCTCGGTGTACCAATGTACTGTGCTCGATGTATCAATGTACTGTGCTCGATGTACCAATGTACTGTGCTCGATGTAACAATGTACTGTGCTCGATGTAACAATGTACTGTGCTCGATGTAACAATGTACTGTGCTCGATGTTCCAATCTCCAGTGCTCGTTGTAACAATGTACTGTGCTCGGTGTAACAATATACTGCGCTCGATGTACCAATGTACTGTGCTCGGTGTACCAATGTACTGTGCTCGATGTAACAATGTATTGTGCTCAATGTTCCAATGCACTGTGCTCAATGTACCAATGTACTGTGCTCGATGTACCAATGTACTGTGCTCGATGTAACAATGTACTGTGCTCGATGTAACAATGTACTGTGCTCAATGTAACAATGTACTGTGCTTGGTGTACCAATGTACTGTGCTCGATGTAGCAATGTACTGTGCTCAGTGTACCAATGTACTGTGCTCGATTTAACAATGTACTGTGCTCGATGTAACAATGTACTGTGCTCGATGTAACAATGTACTGTGCTCGGTGTACCAATGTACTGTGCTCAGTGTACCAATGTACTGTGCTCGATGTAACAATGTACTGTGCTCGATGTAACAATGTACTGTGCTCGATGTAGCAATGTACTGTGCTCGATATTCCAATGTACTGTGCTCGATGTACCAATGTTCTGTGTTCGATGTACCAATGTACTGTGCTCGATGTACCAATGTACTGTGCTCTATGTAACAATGTACTGTGCTCGGTGTAACAATGTACTGTGCTCAATGTACCACTGTACTGTGCTCGGTGTAACAATGTACTGTGCTCGATGTAACAATGTACTGTGCTCAGTGTACCAATGTACTGTGCTCGATGTAACAATGTACTGTGCTCGATGTAACAATGTACTGTGCTCGATGTAACAATGTACTGTGCTCGGTGTACCAATGTACTGTGCTCAGTGTACCAATGTACTGTGCTCGATGTAACAATGTACTGTGCTCGATGTAACAATGTACTGTGCTCGATGTAACAATGTACTGTGCTCGATGTAGCAATGTACTGTGCTCGATATTCCAATGTACTGTGCTCGATGTACCAATGTTCTGTGTTCGATGTACCAATGTACTGTGCTCGATGTACCAATGTACTGTGCTCAATGTAACAATGTACTGTGCTCGGTGTAACAATGTACTGTGCTCAATGTACCACTGTACTGTGCTCGGTGTAACAATGTACTGTGCTCGATGTAACAATGTACTGTGCTCGGTGTACCAATGTACTGTGCTCGATGTAACAATGTACTGTGCTCGATGTAACAATGTACTGTGCTCGATGTAACAATGTACTGTGCTCGGTGTACCAATGTACTGTGCTCGGTGTAACAATGTACTGTGCTCGATGTAACAATGTACTGTGCTCGGTGTAACAATGTACTGTGCTCAATGTACCAATGTACTGTGCTCGGTGTAACAATGTACTGTGCTCGATGTAACAATGTACTGTGCTCGGTGTACCAATGTACTGTGCTCGATGTAACAATGTACTGTGCTCGATGTAACAATGTACTGTGCTCGATGTAACAATGTACTGTGCTCGATGTACTAATGTACTGTACTCGATGTACCAATGTACTGTGCTCGGTGTACCAATGTACTGTGCTCGATGTAACAATGTACTGTGCTCGGTGTACCAATGTACTGTGCTCGATGTAACAATGTACTGTGCTCGATGTAACAATGTACTGTGCTCGATGTAACAATGTACTGTGCTCGATGTACCAATGTACTGTGCTCGGTGTACCAATGTACTGTACTCGATGTAACAATGTACTGTGCTTGGTGTACCAATGTACTGTGCTCGATGTAACAATGTACTGTGCTCGATGTAACAATGTACTGTGCTCGATGTAACAATGTACTGTGCTCGATGTACCAATGTACTGTGCTCGGTGTACCAATGTACTGTGCTCGATGTAACAATGTACTGTGCTCGATGTTCCAATGTACTGTGCTCGATGTACCAATGTACTGTGCTTGATGTAACAATGTACTGTGTTCGATGTACCAATGTACTGTGCTCGATGTACCAGTGTACTGTGCTCGATGTACCAATGTGCTGTGCTCGATGTAACAATGTACTGTGCTCGGTGTACCAATGTACTGTGCTCGATGTAGCAATGTACTGGGCTCGATGTACCAATGTGCTGTGCTTGATGTAACAATGTACTGTGCTTGATGTAACAATGTACTGTGCTCGATATTACAATGTACTGTGCTCGATGTACCAATGTACTGTGCTCGATGTAACAATGTACTGTGCTCGATGTAACAATGTACTGTGCTCGGTGTAACAATGTACTGTGCTCGATATTCCAATCTCCAGTGCTCGGTGTAACAATGTACTGTGCTCGGTGTAACAATATACTGCGCTCGATGTACCAATGTACTGTGCTCGGTGTACCAATGTACTGTGCTCGATGTAACAATGCACTGTGCTCGATGTAACAATGCACTGTGCTCGATGTAACAATGTATTGTGCTCGATGTTCCAATGCACTGTGCTCAATGTACCAATGTACTGTGCTCGATGTAACAATGTACTGTGCTCGATGTAACAATGTACTGTGCTCAATGTAACAATGTACTGTGCTTGGTGTACCAATGTTCTGTGCTCGATGTAGCAATGTACTGTGCTCAGTGTACCAATGTACTGTGCTCGATGTAACAATGTACTGTGCTCGATGTAACAATGTACTGTGCTCGGTGTACCAATGTACTGTGCTCAGTGTACCAATGTACTGTGCTCGATGTAACAATGTACTGTGCTCGATGTAACAATGTACTGTGCTCAATGTAGCAATGTACTGTGCTCGATGTTCCAATGTACTGTGCTCGATGTACCAATGTTCTGTGTTCGATGAACCAATGTACTGTGCTCGATGTAACAATGTTATGTGCTCAATGTAATAATGTACTGTGCTCGGTGTAACAATGTACTGTGCTCGGTGTAACAATGTACTGTGCTCAATGTACCAATGTACTGTGCTCGGTGTAACAATGTACTGTGCTCGATGTAACAATGTACTGTGCTCGGTGTACCAATGTACTGTGCTCGATGTAACAATGTACTGTGCTCGATGTAACAATGTACTGTGCTCGATGTAACAATGTACTGTGCTCGGTGTACCAATGTACTGTGCTCGAAGTACCAATGTACTGTGCTCATTGTACCAATGTACTGTGCTCGATGTAACAATGTACTGTGCTCGATGTAACAATGTACTGTGCTCGATGTAACAATGTACTGTGCTCATTGTACCAATGTACTGTGCTCGATGTACCAATCTCCTGTGCTCGATGTTCCAATGTACTGTTCCCTATGTTAAAAATGATTTTTGAAGCAAAAAGTGGCACTGTGTGCTGATTTACATGTCATTTCCCAGAATCCCTTGCTGCAGTGGAAGTGCTGTGTGCTGGGTGATAATGGTGAAAGGCGGGGTTGCAGACCTGCCTAAGACATGCAAATGAGCATACAGTGGTTTTCCATTTGCTATATGCTTTGCTCTGGAGGGTTTTTGTCACTTTTTTTACTCACCATAACTTAACTCAGTATATATATATATATATATATATATATATATATATATATATATATATATATATATATATATATATTATATCTATTATATCTGTTTTACCTATATGTAAGCCACGACTAGGATTGAATACAGCTGTTTTCGATCAGAGGCAATCACTGGTGCTATATATACATTGAAGACCAGCACAGCTGCTACTACAATCCTGTCCTTGAGAAAGTCACCCTGAGTGACGAAACGCGTTGGCGTCGTGACGCAGCAACACAGTGACGCGATTACGCTCTGGGGATAGAGGCACCTGTTTGAACCACGCATCCGGTGCCAAAGCGAGGTCTGACACGCAGGAAGTTTTTGACCTCCAACTGAGGTTTGACACACGGGAGCTCCGTTTAAGCCGTAGGAGGAAAGTATTCTCACTAACGTCAGGATACACCAGCCCAATCAGACCGCACGTCGAGGAATTTAGCTCCGTGCTCTACCAGGTCTGCCAACAGTGCACCGACTTCACATCTGAGAAGGGACATTCTCTTGTTGGTGACTATTGTTTTATACTGGGTTCTTATCGGCTATATGGATTGTTAATGAATCAACAGATATTCCCACTGGTTGTTTTCCTCCCTTACAATCTCCTGCTCCCTCGCCTTACCACCCCCTTACATGTCACTTGCCTTTTGTTGCACCCGGCTACTATCTGATACTGATTGCTTTTTAATCACACCAGTTGAACATCGGTCCTTTTGACCACTCTGTTTTTTTTTAATAAACTCTACGCATTACTTTATATTTACGGAACTGGCGCTTCTTTTTTTCTGTTTTATTTATATATATATACAGTAGGCCAAAAACATTTCCGTTTTTATAATACAGGACGCCGAACTCCAGTATGAAAGTGTGACTTCATAATGTGCGATGAATGATTTGCAAACGCTTGGGGCGGAGCGGTATCTCCCGCGTGACGCTATATTCTCTGGTTTTTATCCTCTCTGCGCTTGGCTCGGTGGGGAAAGACGCGCACGGAACTAACATGTAGCGGTCAGAGAAAAGTAAGGCCTATAGGGGAGGGGTGCATGGTATTATGAGATGACCAGCAGTGTCCTAACTTTATTATTTGAATCATTTAGTAAGGGGACATCGGATTTCATGACAGTAATTTTAAGTTCAGATTTTCACGTCAAGGTGCTAAAATACGAGACAATAATACATCCAGACAAACCTTTCCGGGACAAGCCAATGAAATAAGGGACAATCTCAGGGATTGGGACGTCATTCAACCATCAGTAAGTTATCAACAGAATGTATAGCAAATATAAAGTCCATGGATGATGGAGGGGCTTGCAAAAATAAGGGGCTTATTCTATATTTTCCCAAGCGGCTGACCTGGCCTTTTTGGTAGAAATTTCCCAATAAAGACAATAAAGGATTTCGGACAAAAACGGCCAGATCGGCTGATTCAGACAATATAGAAGCCCCCAAGTATACTACTGTTCCTTTTACCACAAGGTGACTTCTGTGTTGCCCACTGACTGTCTTATCCCATCACCCACTGTGTTCATTTGACATCTTTTGTCTTGAGCTGCTTACTGCTGCACTCATATGATGCATCTAATGCATACAAAGCTGTCCTATGGTAAAGCATGTAGCAATAACAGGCGAGAGACAGTGTAACAAGCGGTGCATGAACACCTTCCACAAATCCATCCAGACAGCTAAAAATAAGTAGAAATAAGCTTAGAGAACATGAAGAAAAGATTAAGTGTAATAGCACAAAGAAAGACTTGGAGTTATGCATATTCTGGGTATGAATTTCTGGCATGTGCCCATTAATAAGTCATGTTTACCCAAATCACCATGGTAGTGTGAGACAACACAATGGGAAACAGCCCTTCTCTACAATACCCTCAATGATAAATGGACATATCTGTTGCAATATAGAACGAAGGGATACTTAGTACTCCTAGATGTTAGAATAAATCTTTTTCTTCATACTGTATGAGGCTGAACCAGATGAATGCACATTCCCTAACTCACTAATCAATTCGTTTTCACAAAGAAAACTCAGAGAATCATAACTAAAGTATGTGACAAGTTTAAAGGTTACACAATTAGCTGATGTTGTACAAGTTACATCATTGTAAAATAAATAGCTCGAATTAAGTCAGTCTCTTTGTCATCCCTGAAAAATAAACTTTTGGCGTCTTAAAAGCTTGTTTACAACTGCGTCTAAAAACTAATGAATGTGTTGATCAATTAAAAGGTATCACAATCCCTAATAGACCTTGTTCCTACAAAGTGAAACACCGCTAGTCTGACTCTTAAAGACAGACTATACATACTGCTTGAGTCTTGGAATGAATAGGTACACATGAAAAAATATTCAAGAATAAATATAGATGCAATGGTTTATACCTTTATTGAGGAGTCAGAATGTGGCGATCTTGGATTTGTGATATACTCGTTGCTAGAGACCCTCAGCGATCACTAACCCTTCTAGATTCCATTTCTGGAATAACGCACACCTGTTCTATTGCGCAGGGATAAAGCAGGTAAGGAAGTAGGAAAGGAACATAATTAAGATGTTCTAGAAAAAGTAAAAGTCACAGGGATTAGGGTAAAATCTTAATACACTTTGATAATCTGTTGTCAGAGATAGGGTTGCCAGGCATATTTTCCAAAAATAGTGGACATAATGGTGTAAGGTGTGATGCACTCAAGACACACACACACCCACATCTCTCAGCTCCATGCTGTTTCCTCCTCTACTTGGCTCCACTCCCAGTCTCCTGACACCTCCTCCTGATTGGCTGCTGCTGGGTAATGCAGCCAGTAAAGATGGAGGAAGCTGTCCAGCCCCCTAGCAACAGCAATGCTCTCTCCCTGCTCAGGGAAATCCAGCGGCCCCCCAAGTCGGTCAGGTCACTATGTCCATCATCACCTTTAATGTTTTACTGGACAGGGAGTCCAAATACAGGACATTCCAGTTCAATACTGGACACATGGCAGCCCTAGCTCAGACGCAGTAACTGCACGTTATGGTGGTTACATCCCGTAAGAGAGCCGGGAGGTGAGCAGGCAGTGGGGCGCAGCATCAAAACTTTGCGCACCCCGGCTCTAAGCTCTCTCCTCATGTTGGTGCAATCAATGTTACTACTGGCCAAACATCTATAATTCTCCACGACTAACACAGTTACTAACTCCTCCTGGTTAGAGACAGGCGGACTTGCCCAATATCGCTTCCAATATGTGACGCTCAAACTTTTTAAAAAGTTTACAAAGTTTGCCACAAAGTTTGATAGCCCAAACTGTGAAATTTCGCAGAGAAGAATATACCCTAAAATATGACATTTGCTGGAGAGGGAGAGACAGAGACTGGCCATTGTCTTATATACTGTACCTACCACAACACCAACCTTCACAACACGTAACGTGGGAAATAAACCTAGTTGCGTATTTAAATTAGCTTCCAAGATATCTCAGGTGTGTTCACAGGTATCTCTTTATGTATTGTGTAGAGGAGTGTTTTTCGCGGTACGGGTACTCAATGAGTACTCTACTCAATAGGTACTCTACTCAATGCGTACTTTAAATCCTCTCTTTATGTCTCTCTATCCTTAAAGTTCGACTTTTCACAGTACCAAAAATTTCTAATTTGGCAAGGTCTGTAAGAAAGAGTATTTTTAGTTGGAGTCCCACATGATAAATATATCCACGCATGTTACACGTGGAGAGTCACTCGTACCCAAAAAACAGACACCTCTAAGATACCTGGGAAATATGTCAATTGCAGTCATTAGCATATATAATTAGCATAGAATAAATCAGTACAACTATCATCAATTCTACAGGTCGATTTACAAATCTTTCACATTTGACTCAAATGTTAATTTTTGCTTTAATAGGCAAAGTTTTCCAGACTAGTTCAGTAAAATCCACCCTACAGAGAGCACTATGAATGAAAGAGTTTCCAGCAGAATTTCATCATGGATTACTTCTATGGCCAATTTTTGACAAATATGCAACTTTTTTGATCAGGAAATGGCATGACCTTTTTCTTTATAACTCTTTGACAATACGAGCCATCCCCTAGACATGGCTTACCTCCCCTGGTACCCCCAAACTTGCTGCTCTTACTGTAGCCTCTCCTTTAGTCTTACCCCTGCCGATGAGGTGGAGTAGAAATTCTGCTTTCTCATCAATGTACTTTTCAAGTTATACACCCGTGTCCTTCCTTAATTTCCTTTATTTGAAGCACACACTATTGTATTTTCTCCATGTTTCGGTCATTCACTGACCCCTGGGCCTACCTCCCTGTTCCTAGACAATTTGTCTGCTTGGCTTCCACGCATCTTCCCTTCTGTATGTATTTATGTATGTATGCGTATGTATGTATGTATGTATGTATGCGTATGTATGTATGTATGCGTAAGTATGTATGTATGTATGTATGCGTATGTATGTATGTATGTATGTACGTACGTATGTATGTATGTATGTATGTATGTATGTATGTATGCGTATGTATGTATGTATGTATGCATATGTATGTATGTATGCGTATGTATGTATGTATGTATGTATGTATGCGTATGTATGTATGTATGTATGTATGTACGTATGTATGTATGTATGTATGTATGTATGTATGCGTATGTATGTATGTATGTATGTATGTATGCGTATGTATGTATGTATGTATGTATGCGTATGTATGTATGTATGTATGTATGTATGCGTATGTATGTATGTATGTACGTATGTATGTATGTATGTATGTATGTATGTATGCGTATGTATGTATGTATGTATGCATATGTATGTATGTATGTATGTATGTATGTATGCGTATGTATGTATGTATGTATGTATGTATGCGTATGTATGTATGTATGTATGTATGTACGTATGTATGTATGTATGTATGTATGTATGCGTATGTATGTATGTATGCATGTATGCGTATGTATGTATGTATGTATGCGTATGTATGTATGTATGTACGTACGTATGTATGTATGTATGTATGTACAGTATGTATGTATGTATGCATATGTATGTATGTATGTATGTAAGCGTATGTATGTATGTATGTATGTATGTATGCGTATGTATGTATGTATGTATGTACGTATGTATGTATGTATGTATGTATGTATGTATGCGTATGTATGTATGTATGTATGTATGTATGCGTATGTATGTATGTATGTATGCGTATGTATGTATGTATGTATGTATGCGTATGTATGTATGTATGTATGTACGTACGTATGTATGTATGTATGTATGTATGTATGTATGTATGCGTATGTATGTATGTATGTATGCATATGTATGTATGTATGTATGTATGCGTATGTATGTATGTATGTATGTATGTATGCGTATGTATGTATGTATGTATGTACGTATGTATGTATGTATGTATGTATGTATGTATGCGTATGTATGTATGTATGTATGTATGCGTATGTATGTATGTATGTATGCGTATGTATGTATGTATGTATGTATGCGTATGTATGTATGTATGTACGTACGTATGTATGTATGTATGTATGTATGTATGTATGTATGTATGCGTATGTATGTATGTATGTATGTACGTATGTATGTATGTATGTATGTATGTATGTATGTATGCGTATGTATGTATGTATGTATGTATGCGTATGTATGTATGTATGTATGTATGCGTATGTATGTATGTATGTATGTATGCGTATGTATGTATGTATGTATGTATGCGTATGTATGTATGTATGTACGTACGTATGTATGTATGTATGTATGTATGTATGTATGTATGTATGCGTATGTATGTATGTATGTACGTACGTATGTATGCGTATGTATGTATGTATGTATGTATGCGTATGTATGTATGTATGTACGTACGTATGTATGTATGTATGTATGTATGTATGTATGTATGCATATGTATGTCTTTATTTATATAGCGCCATAAATGTACATAGCGCTTCACAGCAGTAATACACGGGACAAGAACTCGCTCACTCTAATTCCAGATGTTTTAATATTCCAATTGATAACCCATGGGCTCTAGCGGCCTCCCACATCCCATCTACGTCTCCCTACCTCCCTTAGGCTGCGCTTATAGTTCCGGCGACAGCGGGGCGATGTCGCAGCAAAACAAATGCATTGCCGCCGTCACATGGGCTTATATTAAGCGCGGCGCGACAGAGTGACCGAGTGGTTGCGATTGCTGGAAGTCATCTCTATTTGCACCCCAATTCTGGAACGCTCTACCATGCACAGACTCTCCCCTACCATACATACATGTGAACGTTCCTTAAAAACATACTTTATTATGGATACATATCTAACAATCTCGTGACTTCTTTCTGTAACTTCCATCCGTGACCCGCATAGAGAGGGGGGTTGGAGGAGAGAGAGGGGATGGAGGAGAGAGTGAGAGAGGGGATGGAGGAGAGAGAGAAGATGGACGAGAGAGTGGATGGAGGAGAGAGAATGGATTGAGGAGAGAGAGAGAGGGGGGGGATGGAGGAAAGAGAGTAGATGGACGAGAGAGAATGGATGAAGGAGAGAGAGGGGATGGAGGAGAGAG
The DNA here is from genome assembly GCF_040206685.1 of Ascaphus truei. Taxonomy (NCBI): domain Eukaryota; kingdom Metazoa; phylum Chordata; class Amphibia; order Anura; family Ascaphidae; genus Ascaphus; species Ascaphus truei. Next base: position 55,046,781 of record NC_134496.1, on the reverse strand, counting down.
AGAGGTGATGGAGGAGAGAAGGGATGAAGGAAAGAGAGAGGGGATGGAGGAGAGGGGATGGAGGACAGAGAGAGAGGGGATAAAGGAGAGAGAGGGGATGGAGGACAGAGAGAGAGGGGATGGAGGAGAGAGGGGAGATGGAGGAGAGAGAGAGGGGATGAAGGAGAGAGAGAGGGGATGGAGGAGAAAGCGAGGGGATGGAGAGAGAGAGAGAGGGGATGGGGGAGAGACAGAGGGGATGGAGGAGAGGGCATGGAGGAGAGAGAGAGGGGATGGAGGAGAGAGCGAGGGGATGGAGGAGAGAGAGAGGGGATGGGGGAGAGAGAGGGGATGTGGGAGAGACAGAGGGGATGGAGGAGAGAGGGCATGGAAGAAAGATAGAGGGATGGAGGAGAGAGAGAAGGGATGGAGGTGAGAGAGATTGGGGATGGAGGAGAGAGATAAGGGATGGAGGAGAGAGAGAAGGGATGGAGGAGAGAGAGAAGGGATGGAGGAGAGAGAGAGAAGGGATGGAGGAGAGAGAGAAGGGATGGAGGTGAGAGAGATTGGGGATGGAGGAGAGAGAGAGGGGATGGAGGAGAGAGAGAGGGGATGGAGGAGAGAGAGAAGGGATGGAGGAGAGAGAGAAGGGATGGAGGAGAGAGAGAGAAGGGATGGAGGATAGAGAGAAGGGATGGAGGAGAGAGAGAAGGGATGGAGGAGAGAGAGAAGGGATGGAGGAGAGAGAGAAGGGATGGAGGAGAGAGAGAAGGGATGGAGGAAAGAGAGCGGGATGGAGGAGAGAGAGAGAAGGGATGGAGGAGAGAGAGAAGGGATGGAGGAGAGAGAGAGAAGGGATAGAGGAGAGAGAGAAGGGATGGAGGTGAGAGAGATTGGGGATGGAGGAGAGAGAGAGGGGATGGAGGAGAGAAAGAAGGGATGGAGGAGAGAGAGAAGGGATGGAGGAGAGAGAGAAGGGATGGAGGAGAGAGAGAAGGGATGGAGGAGAGAAAGAAGGGATGGAGGTGAGAGAGAAGGGATGGAGGAGAGAGAGAAGGGATGGAGGTGAGAGAGATTGGGGATGGAGGAGAGAGAGAGAAGGGATGGAGGAGAGAGAGAAGGGATGGAGGAGAGAGAGAAGGGATGGAGGAGAGAGAGAGAAAGGATGGAGGAGAGAGAGAAGGGATGGAGGAGAGAGAGAGAAAGGATGGAGGAGAGAGAGGGGATGGAGGAGAGAGAGAGGGGATGGAGGAGAGAGAGAGGGGATGGAGGAGAGAGATACCAGCGACGTTTACATATTTTTAATAGGAAAAGCTCAAGAAAGAAGTGTACGCGTAGCACATAGTGACTGTGTATGTTATTTTTTCTTGGTGCGACCCAAGTCTTGCAGTTGGACTTAAGATTTGGCCCTCAAGCTATTCTGAGTTTGATGGGTCTGAATCAGTGAGCGGAACCTATGGAAAAGGTAAACCCGGTGAGCCGTAAACTGATCTCTCATATATTAACTGCAGCTAAATCCTCCATAGCAGCATCTTGAAAGGGCACTGCGGCCCCTCAAACAAAAAGTAATGTGCAGAATTACTGAGGGGATGCAGGTGGAGAAACTTACAGCATATCTAAAGCACACCGGGAAAAGTTCTGTAATGTATGGAATCCTTGGATCCATAGATAGATGAATACAGTGAGTATCCTAGTGGCGCATTAGTCACGGCCGCGATGATATCATTGAGCAAAAATAGGAGGCAGTTCCACCTTAATGTTAGAGTCTGTTTTGTAACCGTGCTTGTAAAAATGTAAAAGTGAAATCTGTAAGTGATATTAAACGTCGCTCGTTCCCCTCTACTCCCTCTCTCTCCCCCTCCCTCCCTCTCCCTCCCCTCTCCCCCCCTCTCTCTCTCCCTCCCCCCCCCTCTTCTTTTTTGTATTCATGTTTTCCCTTTTAAATTTCTGTACCCTTGAAAAATTTCAATAAACTATTGGGGGGGGGGGGGGAATAAGTAAAAATATCAAAATATCAACAGTAATATACAAACTATTTGATAGAATCCATAAATAGTAGATGTTATGCGTGAGTTATTACGGGCTTTAACTGGTTCATTGTAGGGGAGATCAGAGAAACGATGCCGTCCAGATCAGTGCGATACTTCAGCGGTTCTAACCTATCTGACCACTTATCTAAAAGAAGCGGAATAATTGGCGTGGCTGCTTTGAAGTGAGGAAATGTTATAACTATGATTCCGGATTGGTGGTATTTATTTTTATTTTTAGGCATTTCCATCTGTATTTCTAAACACGTATTTTTAGCACGAATCTGTGTATTTTTAGCTTTTGCCTCAATCCATATGTAATTGGCACATATTTTACTTAAGGAAGTTAGTGTTCTAGTTTTTTCCACGAAGTTTCTATAACGCTCTTTATTGGGTTTTTCTTCTTTTGGCTTCCCTTAAAAATAAATGCAGGCAAAAATAAATTGTACTCTAACCTGTTCTGTGTCTGTAAGAATGCAACGTTGTGGGACTATGAGAAGGAACATTTTTAAAAAAAATTTGGGGGGGGTATCAAGCCTTGAAAAACGGTATGTAGACAGTGTAAAAAATAAAAACAAAATATAATCTTTCATGTATTGAGATAAGATGAGCATTTAAATGGGTTGACATGGAATAAAGGCTCAAAAGTAAAGAGGAAAAGGTCAAACATTTTGCCATTACAGAAGAATAGAAATTTCAATGTTGCAATTAGAAATAATGGGGAAAAGTATCAATGAAAAGTGGAATGTATGTATGTATGACTTTATGTATATAGCGCCATTAATGTACATAGCACTTCACTGTAGTAATATACGTGACAATCACATAAATAACAAATAATACAAATAACAGATCATGGGAATAAGTGCTTCAGACATAACAGTAACATTTCGGAAGAGGGGTCCCTGCTCCGAAGAGCTTACAATCTAATTGGTAGGTAAGGAGAACGTACAGAGACAGTAGGGGGGAGTTCTGGTAAGTGCGCCTGCAGGGGGCCAAGCTTTATGTATCATATGTGTATAGTATTAGTCACGGATCTACTCATATGCTTCTTTAAGCAGGTGTGCCTTAAGGTGGGTCTTAAAGGTGGATAGAGAGGGTGCTAGTCGCGTATTGAGGGAAAGGGCATTCCAGAGGTGTGGGGCAGTCAATGAGAAAGGTTTAAGGAAGGATAGGGATTTAGATACAAAGGGGGTAGAAAGAAGACATCCTTGAGCAGAACGGGAGAACGGGATGGTGCATAGTGGGAAATTACGGATGAGATGCAAGGAGGGGCAGAAGAGTGTAAAGCTTTAAAAGTGAGGAGGAGAATTGAGTGTGAGATGCGGGATTTGATAGGAAGTCAGGAGAGTAATTTCAGCAGGGGAGACGCTGAGACAGATTTAGGAAAGAGCGGAGTGATTCTGGCAGCATTGTTAAGGATAGATTGTAGGGAAGACATCAGGAGGTTGCAGTAATCAAGACGGGAGAGAATGAGGGTCTGAGTCAGAGTTTTAGCAGTCGAGCAACAGAGGAAAGGGCGTATCTTTATAATATTGCGGAGGAAAAAGCAACAGGTTTTAGATACGTTTTGAATGTGAGGAGAAAGTGTGAGAGGAGAATGTGAGAGAGGAGTCGTGTGTGACCCCAAGGCAGCGTGCTTGGGCTACTGGGTGAATTATAGTACTTCCAACAGTAATGTGGAAGGAGATAGTAGGGCCAGGTTTGGGAGAAAGTATGAGCTCTGTTTTTGCCATGTTAAGTTTAAGTCGGCGGAGGGCCATCCAGGATGATATACAGTAGCAGAGAGACATTCAGAAACTTTGGTCTGTACAGCAGGTTTAAGGTCAGGGGTTGAAAAGTACATTTGTGTGTCGTCAGCATAGAGGTGATAATTAAACCCAAGAGATGCGATTAGGTCACTGAGAGAGTGTGTACAGGGAAAAGAGAAGAGGTCCGAGGACAGAGCCCTGGGGAACCCCCACAGAGAGAGTGATGGAGGAGGAGAAGGTGTTAGCAGAAGAGACACTGACAGTACGCTGGGAGAGGTAAGAGGAGGTCCAGGATAGAGCTTTGAATTGGTTATTATACTGTACACAGCTTCAAATGAGGAGAAAGTGCCGATTGTTACTGAGAATGATGTCATTCCCACTACAAAAGGTAAACGCTGTCCATGTCTCTACTGTTCAGTTTCACCCCAGGTTACCCGTTTCTACCTCATCTTACTTCCCAATTCCTCTCAACATCCACAGTAACCAGAGCTCCCTCTTACATACACTGTACTGTATATAATAATACACACACTGTATATAATAATACACACACTGTATATAACAATGTGTTTCTGTATTTCTGCTATACCCGATGAAGAGCCCTGAGAGGTGGGAAACTTGTAACATATCTACTACTTGTCTGTCCAATAAAAAGGTCTCCTACCCCCTACTCCCTCTCCCTCCTGTGTTACTCCACACATTGTGCCCCTCGTTTCGACTAAGGTAAGGAAAACATTGGAAAGAGGAGTATTGTAAGGACATTGCCTTTGACTCAATTCTCACAGAATAAATATATATAAAATATATATTTTTGATTTGTTGGCAATATTATTTTTTATATTAAACATGGTTCTGTTTCATGAAGAGGAAAGTGGGCCGATGTGTTTGATGGGCGGTCCAATTGGTTTAATACATTTCAGTGTATGCCTAAAAAAGGGAGAGAAATAATGTCTCCTAGGTACAAGGAATAGTTATCACCATGCTGTGAGAGGCGACAAACGGACAAACTATACATCCCTTCAGCCTGTGTTACTGTCAGAAAAGACGTTTCCTATTATTTTATTAGTCATTTCCTCGGGCTCCCATAGGTACCACGTATGACCAGTAAGGGAATCGTGTACGCAATTTGTAAAGGTTTATTTTTTTTCTTCAAAATGAGAAACATCAGGGAAAGAAAAACATTAAAGAACAGTAGAAAAATAAACCTAAAGAAATTGCTATTAAATTTCTTTTTTCCTAGACAGCTAGAACAGGATCAACAAATATAAAAGTAGATTGTATCACTGTTTGAGAGCTTTCCACATTGCCATTAAAACTCCTTGCTGAACAAATAGATGATAATTGCAGTAACAGAATGTAGTACGTGCATTAAAGCAAACCTTATAAAACAGGCATGGCCAACTCCAGTCCTCAATGGCAACCAACAGGTCAGGTTTTCAGGATATCCCTGATTTGGCACAGGGGGCTCAATCAGTGGCTCAGTTATTGACTAAGCCACTAATTGAGCCACCGGCGCAGATGCAGGGATATCCTGAAAACCTGACCTGTTGGTGACCCTTGAGGTCTGGAGTTGGCCACCCCTGTTATAAAACATATGCGTGGAGGTCTCACTACGGCAATGGTTTCTGTTCGCTGGGCAAAGCAAACATTTACTTCCATGAGAACCAAAGAGAGTTGCAGGTGTAACTATAGTCTATAGGGGCAGACCGTATGGGTCATGTTAATGCATTTGGCGTTCTTTCTAAGAGCCGGAGATTGCAATGCAAATGAAAGAATTAGCCACCTGATTGCAGGTGACAGGGGCCATCCATTATGGCTTAAACTGATTAATTATATTGCAGTCTTTATCTCACAGTTGTGTATATGCAATAACTGTGTGTGCAGCCAGCGCTCAGCATACACACTTTAAAAATACACAACTAGGACGGCACGGCCAATCCCGGTAAACATGTTTCCGCTACACAAAGCCATTCCCTGGGGTCTGCGGTGTGGTGGAGCAGGGGGAGAGGCGTACTGAGGGGGTGCTGGGGGAGGGGGTGCTGGGGTGTGGGTGCTGGGGGAGGGGGTGCTGGGGGAGTAGGATGCTGGGGTAAGGGTGCTGGGGGAGGGTGTGCTGGGGAGGGGGTGCTGGGGTGGGGGTTCTGGGGGAGGGGGTGCTGGGGGAGGGGGATGCTGGGGGAGAGGGTGCTGGGGGAGGGGGTGCTGAGGGAGGGGTGTGCTGGGGGAGGGGAGCTGGAGGAGCGGGTGCTGGGGGAGGGATGCTGGAGGAGCGGGTGCTGGGGGAGGGGTGCTGAGAGAGGGGTGCTGAAGGAGCGGTGTTGGTCATTGTGACAGTTCCACTAACCTCATGTTTTATTTTTACTTAGTTTTACGTTTTATTCTGCCAGGTATTATTTATCACTACAAGTTATTGATCTTTGGTAATTACTGTATTTGTTTCATTCTTTTGTGACCTGTTTCTCCATGGATGGTGCAGGTATATACTTTCCTAAAACTGCATGTCACAGACGTGAAAATCCAATGTCATTTGAACTGTACAGTAGAGATGCAAATATGTTTTTCTGCCTATGCCTCATACTGCACGTTATTACACTCGGAACATTAAATAAAGACATTGGAGAGAGAAGATGAATAGATAGCAAAATGTTAACAGTCTTTCTATTTTTTTTATATTTTATATTGCGTTTTCATGAAGCGATAATAAACAGAGATTTCAAAAGGAACATCTTCACTGACTTGAACAGATACCGGCAGTTTGGCATAGTTTGGGAAACTGACGGCTGCTTTATGGGATATGTTATCCGGTGGTTCGTTCAGTGGCGGCCAACTCCAGTCCTCAATAGCTACCAGGTTTTCAGGATATCCCTGCTTCAGCACAGGTGGTGCAGTCTTTGACTGAGCCACTGATTGAGCCACGTGTGCTGAAGCAGTCATATCCTGAAAACCTGACCTATTGGTAGCTCTTGAGGACTGGAGTTGCCCACACCTGGGGTAGTCTATTCCTTTGCTGTTTATTGCCCTTGCCACATGGTGTTATTGATATAGGGCAGATCTCTCCAGGAATAAAGGGAGCACAGTCTCTGAGACACACACAGCGGTGAGTACCAAGGAATCATTCAGATCTAGGTTGAAGGGCTATATTTAAACTTTCCAAAAGTAAATTTGAGATCCCTTTAAGAAAATATACAAAGGAACTAAAGTATACCCGTTGGGCTATTGGCAGAATATAATTTAACTCAGGATGATATCAGAGATTACCTTGATAAAACCTCAGACATGCACTAGACTACACGGTAGACTGGGGCTTAGTAACTACAGCAAGTTTTTCTCCCTTTATTAAATGTAATTGTTACATATGGAGTTTCTGTGTGATAGAGCCCCGACTGGCACTATCACAGGTTAATAAATTGCCCCATAGATTTCAAGAAAAAGAGTCTGCAAAGAAAAAAAATGTCTTAAAATAAAACAATCTGCAATAATCTCTCTATTACAGTATTAATCGCACTAACCCTTTCCCTCCTGATCGGAGAGGCATGCATGGACATGCAAGGTAATGTATTCAAAAACTCAATATTTTTAGGGTACAGTAGGGAAATTATAGTGTAAAACCCCATGCCCGGCTCTAAAGGAGCAAACACTGAGGTGGATATATATATATATATATATATATATATATATATATATATATATATATAAATATATATATATACATGACAGTGCTCAGTCTCTCAGACCTGGTCAGGGTGCTGGGTCAGTGCAGGGTGGGGTCAGTCTCACATACCTGGTCATGGTGCTGGGTGCAGGCTGGGCTCAGTCTCTCAGACATGCTCAGGGTGCTGGGTCAGTCTCACATACCTGGTCAGGGTGCTGGGTCAGTGCAGGCTGGGATCAGTCTCTAAGACCTGCTCAGGATGCTGGGTCGGTGCAGGCTGGGGTCAGTCTCTAAGACCTGGTCAGGGTGCTGGATCAGTGCAGGCTGGGGTCAGTCTCACAAACCTGGTCAAGGTGCTGGATGCAGGCTGGGCTCAGTCTCTCAGACCTGGTCAGGGTGCTGGGTCAGTGCAAGCTGGGCTCAGTCTCTCAGACCTGATCAGGGTACTGGGTTCTGTTCAGGGAGATGCAGCTTCTCTCTGTGCAGGGAGATCGCCTGTAAGAGCTGTGCAGGGAGATCGCTTGTAAGAGCTGTGCAGGGAGATTGCTTGTAAGAGCGTGCAGGGAGATGCATCTCTCTCTGTGCAGGGAGATTGCTTGTAAGAGCTGTGCAGGGAGTTGCAGCTCTCTCCGTGCAGCTCTTCCAGACAATAGGAGTGAAATGGTACATTAAGTTATTTTCGCTCTTTAAGCCACTACAAATTAGTGCAATATGGCATTTTTCTACCAAACGCTAAAAAAAGCGATTTTTTTTTAGTGAATACCGTTGCACATAAATTTTATAGTGTTCAAAAATATGTAGAAGCTACAAAAGTAGGGTGACCATATGTCCCGGTTTAGCCGGGACAGTGTCGGTTTTTTAATGCCTGTCCCGGCTGCCCGACATTCTGTAAAATGTCCCGTTTTTTTGCAACTGTCCCGGTTTTGGTAGAGCAGGGGGGGCAGCAGAGAGCAAGAATGCAGGGAGGAGAGGGGGGGGCAGCAGAGAGCAGAGAATGCAGGGAGGAGAGCAGCAGGGGCAGCAGAGAGCAGGGAATGCAGGGAGGAGAGCAGGGGGGGGCAGAGAGCAGAGAATGCAGGGTGGAGAGCAGGGGGGGCAGCAGAGAATGCAGGGATGCGAGCAGGGGGACAGCAGAGAGCAGAGAATACAGGGAGGAGAGCAGGAGGAGAGCACGGAGCTCCAGCAGTGTCGGCTGTAAGAGCTCAAGATGGCTTCCCCCCCTCCCCACCCATGCTCCACAGTGAAAGGTAGGGGGAAGAATGGACACACACACACAACTCCCCCCCCCCCCCCCATGGGACGAGAGACACAGACACAGCATGGCATGGCATGGCATGGGGAGAGAGACACAGCATGGCATGGCATGGGGGGAGAGAGACACAGCATGGCATGGGGAGAGAGACACAGCATGGCATGGGGAGAGAGACACCGCATGGCATGGCATGGCATGGGGAGAGAGACACAGCATGGAACGGAGAGAGAGACACAGCATGGCATGGGGAGAGAGACACAGATACAGCATGGGGAGAGTGACAGACACAGCATGGCATGGGGAGAGAGACAGCATGGCATGGGGAGAGTGACACTGCATGGCATGGGGAGAGACACAGCATGGCATGGGGAGAGAGACACAGCATGGCATGGGGAGAGAGACACAGCATGGCATGGGGAGAGAGACATAGCATGGCATGGGGAGAGAGACACAGCATGGCATGGGGAGAGAGACATAGCATGGCATGGGGAGAGACACAGCATGGCATGGGGAGAGAGACAACATGGCATGGGGAGAGAGACAGAATGGCATGGGGAGAGACACAGCATGGCATGGGGAGAGAGACACAGCATGGCATGGGGGGAGACACAGCATGGCATGGGGGGAGAGACACAGCATGGCATGGGGAGAGAGACACAGCATGGCATGGGGAGAGAGACACAGCATGGCATGGGGGGAGAGACACAGCATGGCATGGGGAGAGTGACACAGCATGGCATGGGGAGAGTGACACAGCATGGCATGGGGAGAGAGACACAGCATGGCATGGGGAGAGAGACATAGCATGGCATGGGGAGAGAGACACAGCATGGCATGGGGAGAGACACAGCATGGCATGGGGAGAGACACAGCATGGCATGGGGAGAGAGACACAGCATGGCATGGGGAGAGAGACACAGCATGGCATGGGGAGAGAGACACAGCATGGCATGGGGGGAGAGACACAGCATGGCATGGGGGGAGAGAGACACAGCATGGCATGGGGAGAGAGACACAGCATGGCATGGGGAGAGAGACACCGCATGGCATGGGGAGAGAGACACAGCATGGCATGGGGAGAGAGACACAGCATGGCATGGGGGGAGACACAGCATGGCATGGGGAGAGAGACACAGCATGGAATGGGGAGAGAGACACAGCATGGCATGGGGAGAGACACAGCATGGCATGGGGAGAGAGACACAGCATGGCATGGAGGGAGACACAGCATGGCATGGGGAGAGACACAGCATGGCATGGGGAGAGACACAGCATGGCATGGAGGGAGACACAGCATGGCATGGGGAGAGACACAGCATGGCATGGGGAGAGACACAGCATGGAATGAGGAGAGAGACACAGCATGGCATGGGGAGAGACACAGCATGGCATGGGGAGAGACACAGCATGGCATGGGGGGAGAGACACAGCATGGAATGGGGGGAGAGACACAGCATGGCATGGGGAGAGACACAGCATGGCATGGGGAGAGACACAGCATGGCATGGGGGGAGAGACACAGCATGGCATGGGGAGAGAGACACAGCATGGCATGGGGAGACAGACACAGCATGGCATGGGGAGAGAGACAGCATGGAATGGGGAGAGAGACACAGCATGGCATGGGGAGAGAGACAGCATGGCATGGGGAGAGACACAGCATGGCATGGGGAGAGACACAGCATGGCATGGGGAGAGACACAGCATGGCATGGGGAGAGACACAGCATGGCATGGCGAGAGACACAGCATGGCATGGGGAGAGACACAGCATGGCATGGGGAGACAGACACAGCATGGCATGGGGAGAGAGACATAGCATGGCATGGGGAGAGAGACAGCATGGCATGGGGAGCGACACAGAATGGCATGGGGGGAGAGACACAGCATGGCATGGGGAGAGTGACACAGCATGGCATGGGGAGAGAGATACAGCATGGCATGGGGGGAGAGACACAGCATGGCATGGGGAGAGTGACACAGCATGGCATGGGGAGAGAGATACAGCATGGCATGGGGGGAGAGACACCGCATGGCATGGGGAGAGAGACACAGCATGGCATGGGGAGAGAGATACAGCATGGCATGGGGAGAGAGATACAGCATGGCATGGAGGAGAGACACAGCATGGCATGGGGAGAGACACAGCATGACATGGGGAGAGACACAGCATGGCATGGGGAGAGAGACACAGCATGGCATGGGGGGAGAGACACAGCATGGCATGGGGAGAGACACAGCATGGCATGGGGAGAGAGACACAGCATGGCATGGGGAGAGAGACACAGCATGGCATGGGGAGAGAGACACAGCATGGCATGGGGAGAGAGACACAGCATGGCATGGGGAGAGAGATACAGCATGGCATGGGGAGAGACACAGCATGGCATGGGGAGAGAGACACAGCATGGCATGGGGGGAGAGACACAGCATGGCATGGGGAGAGAGACACAGCATGGCATGGGGAGAGAGACACAGCATGGCATGGGGAGAGATACAGCATGGCATGGGGAGAGACACAGCATGGCATGGGGAGAGAGACAGACACCGCATTGCATGGGGAGAGAGACAGACACAGCATGGCATGGGGAGAGAGACATAGCATGGCATGGGGAGAGAGACAGACACAGCATGGCATGGGGAGAGAGACATAGCATGGCATGGGGAGAGAGACATAGCATGGCATGGGGAGAGAGACATAGCATGGCATGGGGAGAGAGACAGACACAGCATGGCATGGGGAGAGAGACATAGCATGGCATGGGGAGAGAGACAGACACAGCATGGCATGGGGAGAGAGACATCGCATGGCATGGGGAGAGAGACAGACACAGCATGGCATGGGGAGAGAGACATAGCATGGCATGGGGAGAGAGACAGACACAGCATGGCATGGGGAGAGAGACATAGCATGGCATGGGGAGAGAGACATATCATGGCATGGGGAGAGAGACAGACACAGCATGGCATGGGGAGAGAGACATAGCATGGCATGGGGAGAGAGACATAGCATGGCATGGGGAGAGAGACATAGCATGGCATGGGGAGAGAGACAGACACAGCATGGCATGGGGAGAGAGACATAGCATGGCATGGGGAGAGAGACAGACACAGCATGGCATGGGGAGAGAGACATAGCATGGCATGGGGAGAGAGACAGACACAGCATGGCATGGGGAGAGAGACATAGCATGGCACGGGGAGAGAGACCGACACAGCATGGCATGGGGAGAGAGACATAGCATGGCATGGGGAGAGAGACAGACACAGCATGGAATGGGGAGAAACACAGACAGCATGGCATGGGGAGAGAGACAGAATGAGGGAAAGAGAGACACACACAGGGAATGGGGGAAAGGGACACACACAGAGAACGGGGGTGAGAGACACAGAGAATGGGGGAGAGAGAGACAGAGAATGTGGGAGAGACAGAATGGGAAGGGTGGAACGAGAATGTAGGGATGGGGGGAGAAAGAGAGAATGTAGGGAATGGTGGGATGATAATGGAGGGGGGAGAGAGAGGATGGGGGGAGAGAATGGAGGGAATGGGGGGGAGAGAGAGAATGGGGTGTGTGTGAGAGAAGGGGGGGACAGAGCGGGGCGGAGAGACATAAAGTAGAAGGAGCGCAGTTGGTGATGTCATTTGTTTTATAAATATATTTTTTAATGTTTTTACTTTTGTAAATCTGGTTACCCTATGCAAAAGGCCTAGTGCTACATCCAACCTGACAAATTATATGGTTAAATACTTGAAAATGAGAGGTAACTCTCAATGTATTACTTCCGGGTTAAACATTTTTATAAATAAATCTGTTTATCTTGAGCTACACGAGGTCACCATCCCAGTAGCTCTCCGTGACACAATATATACAATATATATATAGTGTGTAGCGGATTTGGGTTCTGAGCTTACAGGCCCTGTGTGTCTGTGTGTGTGTGTGTGTGTGTGTGTGTGTGTGTGTGTGTGTGTCTGTGTCTGTGTGTGTGTGCTCATTTCAGTTGGTAAAACAATATGGCGGTTAGTGACCCCTCCTCCCTGTATCTAAGATCGCCCATCCCACCTCTTTAGTTGCAGTTCTTGCTAAGCTCCTTTGAGTGACCAGTCTATAATGACCGCTCTCCCCCCATTAGAGAGGTTCTGAGAGCATTTTGCAGGTGCAGCAGGGTTAGGGCCCACAGATGGGCCATACTGACGTGGTTACAGGCTTAAGTACTTTGGCCAAAGGATTGAACTAATGTCTAGAGTTTATATAATAACTATAGTTTATGACAATATATACAGATAAGTATTTACTACTGTCAGGATTCCACTCCTGGCTTTTCTCGTAGCCTTACAGGCTGCTGTTGTTCTCACTAAATCCCTCTTTGCAATCAACAGCAGCTGTGTGGGTTATCCCTGCAACCTAGCCTTGTACTCAGTCATTGGAGCAGTGCCCTCACACCCTTCTCCAGGGATTGGCCCGCTGGCCTTTAAATACTGCATTCCCACAATCCCTCTCTGCCAAGCATAATTCTTCTTGGATGTTACCTGTGTTCTGCCACAAGCCCTGGCTTGTTATCTCTCGTTACTTATCCTTGTTTCTGTTCTAGTTTATTGTACTAGTTCCAGTTTCCTCCAGGACTGCTGCTACTTCGCTGAGGCCTGTGTTTCCTGGTTCCTGGGGCCTGCTGCTCTCTCTCCATTGCAGAGGCCGTGTCCTGGTTCCTGTGCTGAAGCGGTGGATCTCCAGCATTTACTTCAGCTCCCTGTTCCTTGAGGCCTGCTGCCCTTCCCATAGCAGAGGCCTGTCTACTGGTTCCTGGGGCCTGCTGCTCCCTCTCCATTGCAGAGGCTGTGTCCTGGTTCCTGTGCTGAAGCAGTGGATCTCCAGCGTTTACTTCAGCTCCCTGTTCCTTGAGGCCTGCTGCCCTTCCCATAGCAGAGGCCTGTCTACTGGTTCCTGGGGCCTGCTGCTCCCTCTCCATTGCAGAGGCCGTGTCCTTGTTCCTGTGCTGAAGTGGAGGATCTCCAGCGTTTACTTCAGCTCCCTTTTTCCTGAGGCCTGCTGCCCTTCCCTTAGCAGAGGCCGGTCTACTAGTCCTGAGGTCTGTAGCTCTCTCTCTCCTCACACAGGCCCGTTCTGGACTCCTGCACTGAAGCATTGGTTTGCCAATGCTGCCTGGCGGTGTGCCCACTCCGGTCTGCCTTCTCCTTTCTGAGACCGGTACCATGGGCCATGTTCGCCACACGCTCAGAACCCACTGCCGCCCTGCAGCTATTACGCTGAAGCGGGACCTAGTTATCTTCCTGTTGCTGAAACTCCGCTTGGATAACATTTACCCTAATGTCTCCTATCCTGACCCTGGCTCGCCCACTGACTACGCTGCTCTCTCCAGTCCCGACCCTGGCTCGTTTGACTATGGATTTCGCATCCCGGATCAGCCTGCGCGGTCTAAGGTCGGTGCTTATATAACCCCACCTCAGCCACTCGGTCCGACCCCGGTTTGTGGCGAGCACAACCGTGACAACTACATAATGTGTCACGTTAGATGTAGCACTGGGCCTTTGTCTTTTTTTTATAAACTGGAAAAACTTTTCCGTTACTGAACAAAAAATCTTGCAAGCCGAGAGAATTTGTCAAAACAAAAACACATTTATTATTTAGAACCGAAACCCCTGTTAAAACTCTCACTTTGTGTTACCCAGCCTCCCGCCATATTAAACAGAGGCCAATGGCCGAGAGAGGTCACATGAAACCACACACATAGCTTCAATTTACATCTTCGGTGCTGTAAAGGTAACCCACATATCACACTTTCATATGAACTTCACTGGGTTTGTTGGGCCTGGTACTGAATGCTACAAATCCAGGAATGAGAGCGTTTATCCATGAAAACTGGGATGTAGCCACAGTCCATTAAGGAAGCCGTGAATCTCAGAGTGCTTCCATCTCCTCTGGCACAGATTCCATATGGGATTCTATATGGGACATTTACACACTTCAGAATCTGTGATTCGCAGTTAGTTTTATGATACTGGATGGCAGACTATTTCACTATTGTTTTATATTTTAAAGCCCAATATTTCCCCTCTTTCCGGTTTGCTGGAGAGTTCTAGTCATGATATCCTACTGTCTCTGTAAGTTCCCCCTACTTATCACTTAGATTGTAAGCTCTTTGTGGCAGGGACTCTTTGTCCTAAAGTTACTTTTATGTCTGAAGCCCTTATTCCCACGATGTGATATATTTGTATGTCACGTGTATTACTGCTGGGAAGTGCAGTGTACATGGACGGTGCTATATAAATAAATATATACATAAAACTGACACCAAGGTGCTTATTTATTAAGTGGTGCTAAGCCATTACAGCTTTGGGTAAGTCCCCAGTGGCCGCTTCGGCGCGCACTGCGGCGTCCCCTAGTGGCCGTGTGTGTGTCCTCGCAAAGCGCTGGGATTTTGTCTTCCCGTGTCGCGACGCGGTCACGTGCTCGGCAGGCAGCCAATGGAAGGGCAGATATGCCCTGCATGGCCGCGTCCCCCGTCATGGCCCGGCCCCCCACGCATCCCATGGCTCATCTACAGTCTATTCAAGTGAATTGGGTGTAAATTGCCTTGCAGAAGAAATAAAGAGTAATATGCATTGGTCTCCACTGGGTGGCGACATTCACATATAAAATTGATCATTGCATTGAGATGGATATTACATTGAAAATAAATGGATATTACATGGAGATGTAGCCAGACTTACTGTACTGTCCCCTCGGGCGCGGACGAAAACGCTGAAATCCGCGGCTCGTGCAGATGGGAGGGGGTGGGGGCAGTTTGGGGGTTATGTCCTTTTTTTTACTCTTTTAAGAGCTGCTCAGGGAGACAGAGACTTCTTCTCTCTGGGCCGCTTCTTGCGCGGCTTTTACAGGCCGGGGGCTGGCTCGGTAGGATTAAGACTGTGGTGGTCCCGTGGTCCCATTCCGGAGCAGGGAACCCCACAGCATTAATCCTGCCAGGCAGCTTTCGGGGCTGTGCTCACACACGGCTGCACGCGCATGCATGTGGCACCGAGGCCGGGAAGTCTGGCTTTGCTTGCTCCCTGTTCTCTGAATAACTATCCTGGATTACTTATATCACTTTCCTAATAAGAGCGAGTTACAGAATATCTTCCTGTTACTGCTTTACATGTTAACATAGGAACTCAGTCAGACCCAATGCTGACCAATGAGATCAACTTCCAAATGAAGCTAGGGTTTGAAGAAATGCCATTCCCAAAGGGGATGAGAGAACCGCGATAACCAAGAGGTATTAGGAATTGGCGAGATTAATGACCGTGGGTTAATACTAATTGGCTTAGTGGTGGATTCAGACGCAGGCTGTAAGGACCGACATGACTACTGAGATAGACCCATATTTACCAAACAGTACCATGCCGGAATTCTCCTTCCGGCGCTGGAAGACACCTTTGGCCCTTTCAAGTCATTAGGTCTTTCAAGCAGCAATACCGGGTGCAAGTTTCTCTTTTAACCCCTTTATATGCAGGAGGAAACTTGGGGTGCTCCAGAGCTGAAGAGCACTGTTTTCAGGTAATTACAGGTGAAGTTACCACTTCTAATTCTCCCTCCAGTGGAAACAAAATGGGCATCACATTTTGTGGGTCCCATTGGCCAACAGGAAGCCGCAACGTCATTCGTAGCCCGATTCAGATCCTGGAGGAAAGAAGATGGGAGGGTTGCTGCTTTAAGGTGTCTATCGGCACCAGGTGCCAGGAGCGGCCAACTCCAGGCTTCAAGGGCCACCAACAGGTCAGGTTTTGAGGATATGCCTGCTTCAGCACTGCTGGTGCAGTCCTTGACTTAGCCAATGATTGAGCCACCTGTGCTGAATATATTCTGAAAACCTGACCTGTTGGTGGCCCTTGAGGACTGGAGTCAACCACCTCTGTCTTATGGCATAACACTGTTCAGTAAATATGGCCCATAATGTCCGATTAGAACTGGCACGTCGGCTTGCTCATTGCTCATTGCTACACCAGCATCATGGCAAACAAGGAAACATCTTCCACAGCACTGCGTTCAGTTGGACCATAATGCGTTAACGATTTAGTCCCATTGTTTAATAATTGGTTGGTTTCATACTGTAACCTACGCCTTCTGACACAGTCATGAGATGCCTCCCACCGAAAGTGTGCCGGGGTTATATTTCTTTTAGTTTCAGCTTTCCCGTTCTCCTTTGCATGTGTTCCCTCTCCTCCTCCTCAGGCTTGGCACGCAGCCCTCTACAGTGGAAGGCAGCTCCTCCTCCGAACTATACATGCTACACTCATGGAAATCATATACACCAGCACCCTGTCGCCAGTCGTTAAATGTGCAAGTTAACCGGCACCCCCCACTCCGCTGTCTCCAGGATTTGTCCAATATTCTGGTGCTCCCGCCCGGGATCCATATCTCCGAGGTCCCAGTGCAATATCTACACGGAAAGTACGTGGCGACGCACATTTCATCAGAGAATAGCAGAACTCACGTCAATGCCGCAAAACCGCGTCCGCGTTACCGGGCTCATAATTCAGGGATATTATCTATGTGTATATTATCAGGGCGGCATTTTGTTTTAAATGCTGGAGAGGGGGGTTGTACCTAACCCACGTAAGAAGTCTGCAGCAGTTTCAGTGATTCTGTAATATGGAATAAATTATAAGGCAGTTAAAAGAAAACTCACTGATGGATTCGGAAAAATATTTTACAACAATGTTTCCCTACAATAAAAGCCATTGGATGGTTTTTTTTTTACGACAAAGGATTTGGCCATTGACTGGAAGTGTACTTTTAACTTTACAGCTATCAACCTTTTCCATTCAGTGAACATGCTATTAATGCGGCCGCTTTATTTCCATATAGAGAAACCTATTAAAACAAGCAGATCAGATGCAGGTCTAAATAGTAATATTAACAAATACAGCTCACCCCCCTTATAACGCGGTGCTTGGGGTCCAAACAATCACACCGCGTTATAAGCGGATCGCGTTAGAAATAATGTACAATTGTATGCATTGTACAATAAAGTATTTAAGATACCAATAATCGTGGTGTAAAGTAGTCATAAATATGAAAATTGGGAGCCACGCTTGCATCGCGTTATAAGCGGATTCGCGTTGTAACGGAGTTGAGCTGTATAAATAAGAGACTCAAGGGGAGTGGGGAGAGAGGCATTGGAGGAAAGAAATAGATAAAGGAGAAAAGAAAGTGAGAGATACTGGGGGAAGGAAAATAATGATAGATATGGGGGTGGGGAGGAAGAAGAGAAATACATGAGAGAAGGCGAGGACAGAGGCACGCACACGCACATACATGAGGGGGGGAGGACAGAGGCAGGCACACGCACATACATGAGGGGGGGAGGACAGAGGCACGCACACGCACATACATGAGGGGGGCAGGACAGAGACACACACACGCACATACATGAGGGGGTGAGGACAGAGGCACGCACACGCACATACATGAGGGGGGAGGACAGAGGCACGCACACGCACATACATGAGGGGGAGGACAGAGGCACGCACATACATGAGGGGGGGAACAGAGGCACGCACACGCACATACATGAGGGGGGGAGGACAGAGGCACGCACTCGCACATACATGAGGGGGGGAGGACAGAGACACGCACACGCACATACATGAGGGGGTGAGGACAGAGGCACGCACAAGCACATACATGAGGGGGTGAGGACAGGGGCACGCACACGCACATACAAGAGGGGGGAGGACAGAGGCACACACATACATGAGGGGGGGAGGACAGAGGCACGCACACGCACATACATGAGGGTGTGAGGACAGAGGCACGCACATACATGAGGGGGTGAGGGGGGAAACAGTGACAGGATGAGGCAAAGTAGACCGAATGTGATTGTTGAAAATTTGTGGGGCCTCATTCTTAAAATGTGTCCCTCCTGGGCCCCATAAAATCCGTTGGCAGCTCTGGTACCACCGGAATCACCTTGATCACACCAAATTTAGGTAATTGGTGAAGAATTGAGGGTCAGTTTTATGTTCTTAGGATCATTTTGTTTATGGTATCCAAAGGATTTGTATTTATATAATGCCACCACAGGAAAAAGATGGAGATGGAACGTCCGATCCCCTATATGCAGAAAACGCCAGGAACATCTGAGCTGTGTTTTACAATGATATGCGAAAACGTACCTGACTCCAATTATCCTTGCGACAAAATGATTTGGAAGAGTTGTCCGACAGGAAAAACCTTCACAAAGCTCAAACTGATTCAGCTTAAAGTATAAAACAGATGTCTCTGAGTGGGTTCATCGATTCTGCATTTTCCTCATGTAAGCAGTTTCGTGCAGCAAGCGTATAAGGGAGTCCACTTAATGAAGTGAATAGGAAGCTAGAGGTCACATGGCTACAGGGAGCTCCTTTGCACATCATTACCCAGAATCCTTGTCTGCAGCTTAACCATTGCATGACACATTACCCTGGGGTGAATGTAGCAGCTTTGTGGATCTGGGACAGACATACATGGGTAGTCGGGTACAGCATGCTTACTGTGGTGAATAGTGTAGTGTGATTTTTAGTGAGCAGAGACCTGGACTATTTGCATATTTAATTGAATCTTGTGTAAGGCAAACACCTTATTCTTATAAGTACAACTCAAGTCACCCCAGGGGCGTAGCTGTAGCCCCGGCAAAGCCAGGGGCCTGCGCCCTTGGGAGCCCATTCTCCCTCCCTGTTAGTGGCCCTGCTGACCATCTCTCTCTCTTCTCCACTGGATAGAGGCAGGCGGGGGGAGATGAGGGTACCCAGCGGCGGCTGCGACCACCAGAGTGAAGCAGAGGCGCAGCCGGCAGAGGAGTTAGGAGTTGCACGGAGGCAGAGCAGGACGGCTGGGGAGGAGCGCGCTCCAGCGGCCCGACCCGTAAGTCTTTCTTACTTCCGGTGACTTTGCTGCAACAGCACGCTCCTCCCGGCCGTCCTGCTCTGCCTCCGTGCAACTCCTAACTTCTCTGCCGGCTGCTCCTCTGCTTCACTCTGATGGCCCGACACCGCCGGGTACCATCATCTCCCACTCGTCCGTCCCCCCAAAAGTAACTCCCTCGGTGGGGTCCGGCGGCGTGGTCCGGCGATCTCAGTCTTCTCCCCTGCAAATTGTAATGTTTCCCCTGCAGGTCCTGAAAAAAATGGCCACGCGTTGCCATGGCAACAGGATGCCGTGACATCATGTGTCACGCAATGTGGCGTCATGTGGTGTCACGTAGCGTCGCGTTGCCATGGCAACGTGGTGTCATTTGACACCTCGCAGCCATTTTTTACGGACCTGCAGGGGAAACATTACAATTTGCATGGGAGAAGACAGAGATGGCTGCACCACCGCGCCGGACCCTGCCGCAGGTATGCTCTAACCAGCGGCCAAGATGCACTCGCCCATGGCGTGCGGGCGAGTGCATTTGTCGAGCCCTGCAAATAAGAGCTATGCCTATTTGCTTACACTGGTTGATTGAGCAATCTATGGGAAAACTTATAGGGATAGGATATTTTAAGCACAGTAATAGGGCCGGTTCTTCACTAGGTTGTTGTGAATTAGCAAATGAAACCCACTCTAAGTGAAACAGTAAAACCCACGCCATTGTTTATTTAAATGACCCTTTGCTTGTGACTGAGCTCAGCTGACAGTGCCAGAACCTGCTTGGTTAAACTCTCATACACCACCAGTGTCTCCGTGTGCATCAGCCGGCCACACATCGCATTGAATAGCTCAGCATTACCTCATGCCTAGAAAAAGGCAGAAAAACATGAACCGGCAGACACCCTCTTTATTTACTTAATTTTCATGGGGTGATTTTTCCCTCCAGCTGAGGGTAACTTGAGTGCAGGGCGATGAAAAAGGGTTTTATACAAGAAGTCTGGAGGAAACGTGAGTTCAAATACAAAGTCCACGGTTTCAGCCTGGGAGACCTAACGGATTCAGAATACAGACAAGTTGGACAATCTCAGCCCTTTCAGGGTTCTGCAAGGAAATGATTGTTCTGCGTCCAAGCAGAAAAAAAGGCCTTCTCTCAGCTGGGGGTAACACAGAAAGGAACAGGGAGAGGAGAAGGTAAACTTGTGTGCCCATGGACAGACGGCTGAAAAACAAAGCGAAGAGCAAATCTGATGAGAAAAACAAGATACAAATTGTAAAGGAAACGAAAGAATATCTGTGTGGGTTAGAGCAGAGGGCTCAACGCCAGTCTTCAAGCCCCCCAACAGGACAGGTTTTAAGGATATCCCAGCTTCAGCACATGTGGCTCAATCAGTGGCTCAGTCAGAGCCTCAGTCTGAGTGATATTGCTTGTGTAGCTAATCACAAAGCTCTGATAACAGGGCAATATCGCACTAAAACGTGTGTTTTTTTTAACGAGCTATAGCTCGTAGTGCAGTAGCTAAAAAAATGCCCAAACTCACATTTTTTGGGCCAGAAATTGCTACTCACTAAACTCCGAGATGCATATAGTACTATAAAACTCGCATTCTTCTCTCGCCATCCTAACAGGCGGCGAGATCGGAATCGCAATGCGCATATCAAGGAGTTTCTTTTATTTTAATGAAAGGGTTAAATTGCAGGAACTAATTTGTTGTTGGTACAGGGGGTGGGTGAAGGTGGTAGTCGCCTGAGTTACAAATGACTGGAACAATGAGCACATTTGCACACCAGGGAATCTGGAAGTAAGACATTGACGCTTCTTCCATAACTGTATTGTGTACAATGAATATTTGGACATTGATGTCTTGCCCTCGTCTCAACATGTGGAAGTAACTCATTGCTATTATTATATCACATCCAGCTCGTACAGTGAAAGGGAAAGCTGTTCACATTCATTAATGTATAACGCTGCCGATACATAACAATAGACCTTCTTTCTATCTGCTAAGAGACCTGACCAAGTCAGCATCAGAGGATGGCCTGGAAAACGTAATAGCAGTTTCTATGCCACAAGCACAAGAACATAGGTACACACAGGCAGCTCTCCCTAATTGTTGCTAATTGCTTTATAGAGAAGCGTCTCCATTTTCCTTTTCAACAACATCCTAATGATAATTAAAGCTGCTCAGTCTTTGCCAGTTCCTTCAAGGACACATTGAAGCATGAGAGGAAAGAGGAACGCAGCAGGGGGTCGGAATAAGCCCCCCTCTTATCTGTCAGTTCATAGGCGCAATCCACTAGTTTTTGTAAAGAAATTCTAATAATGTGGTTTCCAATATGACTTGCAGAGTCCGACCAGTATCTTGGGAACGCATTATCCCAGTTGCAAACCTTTCTGGTTTTCTCTGTGGGATTCAGGGACTCCCGATAGTGTCTCACTGGCTCGTGTTTCACGAATGTTTCTCAGTCCCCCTTTAACTTTGCAAAATGAGTATTGTTCTTGAAATCAGGGTGGGTTTCTCTCTTGTTAGATGAATGTCACCTTTACCTCCTGTGATAGCCCAGGGGCCACAGTGCTTCCCCTGGCTGTGTGCAGCTGGCCTTAAAATGCTCAAAGTTAGGATTAAAGATTTAAAACAAAGTTTAACAGGAAAGACTAATGGACCTCACTAAATCCTTAAACTTTGGTCAACCATCCCAATTTCATAGTTCTTATATGAATGTTTAAGGTTTATTAAAAGTGAATTGGCAATCACATTTCATGTAAATCCTAGCATAGCAATAATGTCATTCTGACAATTATCCATGCAAACCAATTGCAGATTTACCTGCTGCACTGATATACAATGGTTCAAAAAGGTAAACCACAAACAAATAGAACTCAGTGCTATCATTAAATAAAGTGTCATTTCATTCCTCAACAATGATTCCTTTCACTTATACTTAATCTGAATGTTATCAGATATTTCAGATTATTTCACGGTCGAACTGGAGCTTGAAAGAACATTCCAAATACTTTAAGAATAACAGAGCAATTCCAGCATCTATTGTACCTTCTAAATCTGATATGTCTGATAAGAATTGACAGATACAATAGTAAATACTGTTTTATACATACTAGTAGAGACCTGAAACTAGAGTTGTATTGAATCATTTATTTCTATCCTCTTCTGGATGTCAACATTGTTAGTTTAAGTGAATATAATAGAAAAAAATATTTATGTTATTTAGAAAGATATTTTGACCAGGAAAGAAACAATGAGATATGCAACTTATTTTCCTGTACACCTTGAGGTGCCGCAAGATAAAGATCGAGAGTAATTGAACGTACAAATCTGTGCATTCCCGATAAGGGGTTTATCTTGTAGACCTGGGAGGCCAATGCATGGCTCGCCTGATAATACTCTGATACCCGGAGATCAGCTGCTGCAGCAGCAGGCGGGAGCGTCACCGGTTTCCTCCTCGGGTCGCCTCTGTGTGATGGGGGGGCCCAGCTGAACTTCACAGTGGGACTGGTGCTCCCCACCCCAAAGTAAAACTCTTAGAGAAGGGGGGGGGAGAATTGAGTGAGAGAGAGGGGGTTTTGAAGGAGAAAGGAGGAGCAGGGAAATAGGTCAGTGACCTGTCAAACTATTTGTGCCCATTTATTGACCCCTGAAAAAAGGTTGGCCGCCGCTGTTCTGCACAAAGCCACCTCTCCTAGTGGTACTGGTACTGGTGCTGAAACTGCTTCCTGTGACACACAGGTGTGCAGTGTTACCAATGGTCCGCATTAAAATGCAGTAAAACAGCAAACATAACTTATATTTATTGCATGTAATATTTTCTGACATCTCTAGTTCCTCTGTTCTTTCCTGTCTCTGTTTTGACTGTTTTGGTAATATTTACTATTTTTTCCCCCAGTTTCACATCATTTTCTCCTGTTTACACATAACATGCGCTTTGCTAACAGATCATTCTAACACATCTCGTAGCTCTTTTATAGCGAGACCTCTAACAAGTGTAGTTTGATGTTTTTCACGGCTGGAGACTCGTGTTTTTCAGCTTTTTACCCTGAAATTATTGTCCACATGGGAAGTCCAATCGCTGGATATAACTGCTATTAATCATGACAGCCTGACAATAATTTCATATCATCCTTGCCAGAGCGATCAGCCTTCTCCACACGGCTCCTTTTATCAGTGTGAGGCATGCCACATGGGCTTGTGTCAATGTGTACAGGCCCCCAGTGTGTGGCTGGCCCTGTGTCAGTGTGTACAGGCCCCCAGTGTGTGACTGGCCCTGTGTCAGTGTGTACAGGCCCCCAGTGTGTGACTGGCCCTGTGTCAGTGTGTACAGGCCCCCAGTGTGTGACTGGCCCTGTGTCAGCAGGAATTGATTTCACTTTTTTCTACCACCTGAGGTCCCTCTGCCACGGTTATTAATCACTCAGCCACTGACAGGAGAAGGAAGGGACAGCAGGCTGAGGAAACTCTGCATTCCTTCATGTTGCTTGCGTTTCATTTAGGGGGCATAGGAAGAATGGAATTTGTTTAATCTTCAATGTAATCACGGTTTAAGTGCGAAAAAAATATTGAGGCCGCTGATTGAATCCCCCACCCACACTTTAGTACGGAGCCCCGCTTAATTAAATCTGTCTTTAAACGGCTAATCCGAAACAAGGATATTAATAAAGCTCTGAATCGTTCTGCGGGTATTCTGCTGACTGTTTGCTGTTTATGGAATGGATTCCTCATTCGGATGTTAGACAATAGCAGAGAAAAGTAGCGTTGTCCTGAACTCTCTGTGCCCAGGACATGCGTGAGAACGAGAGGTAACTCTCACTGTATTACTGCCTGTAACACACTTTATAACTCTGTGCCCAGGACATGCGTGAGAGCGAGAGGTAACTCTCACTGTATTACTGCCTGTAACACGTTATAACTCTGTGCCCAGGACATGCGTGAGAGCGAGAGGTAACTCTCACTGTATTACTGCCTGTAACACATGTTATAACTCTGTGCCCAGGACATGCGTGAGAACGAGCGGTAACTCTCACTGTATTACTTCCTGTAACACATGTTATAACTCTGTGCCCAGGACATGCGTGAGAACGAGAGGTAACTCTCAATGTATTACTGCCTGTAACACGTTATAACTCTGTGCCCAGGACATGCGTGAGAATGAGAGGTAACTCTCACTGTATTACTTCCTGTAACACACGTTATAACTCTGTGCCCAGGACATGCGTGAGAACGAGAGGTAACTCTCTCTGTATTACTTCCTGTAACACGTTATAACTCTGTGCCCAGGACATGCATGAGCATGAGAGGTAACTCTCAATGTATTACTGCCTGTAACACACGTTATAACTCTGTGCCCAGGACATGCGTGAGAACGAGAGGTAACTCTCACTGTATTACTGCCTGTAACACACGTTATAACTCTGTGCCCAGGACATGCGTGAGAACGAGAGGTAACTCTCACTGTATTACTGCCTGTAACATGTTATAACTCTGTGCCCAGGACATGCGTGAGAGCGAGAGGTAACTCTCGCTGTATTACTTCCTGTAACACATGTTATAACTCTGTGCCCAGGACATGCGTGAGAACGAGAGGTAACTCTCACTGTATTACTGCCTGTAACACATGTTATAACTCTGTGCCCAGGACATGCGTGAGAGCAAGAGGTAACTCTCGCTGTATTACTTCCTGTAACACATGTTATAACTCTGTGCCCAGGACATGCGTGAGAATGAGCGGTAACTCTCAATGTATTACTTCCTGGTAACATATTTTATAAAGAAATAAATAAATAAACTCGGACCAGTAATAGTTGTGTCCGGTTTAGCCGTAGACTTGTTAAAATGTCTTCAAATTTACTTCGCAACATTTTTGCAACATGTTTTACTTCATTTTCCCAAAGCTTTTGTGAACGGTTATTTTCCCGGGATTGCAATGTAAGGTTGTAACTTTCGCAGGAATTTAGTAGAAATGGCAGTATACGTACGGTGGTCCTTGGTGACACGGCGTGAGTCGCGTGAATAACCCCCCGCGCCGGCCCCCCGCAGCTTCTGCAGACCTCTCCCCCCACTCCGGCCCCCCGCAGCTCCTGCAGACCTCTCCCCCCCGCGCTGCCCCCCCGCAGCTCCTGCAGTCCTCTCCCCCCGCGCTGGCCCACCGCAGCTCCTGCAGTCCTCTCCCCCCGTGCCGGCCCCCGCAGCTCCTGCAGTCCTCTCCCCCCGCGCCGGCCCCCCGCAGCTCCTGCAGTCCTCTCCCCCCGCAGTGCAGTATAGCATGCCTCAGTATATTCTGAGCAGATGGGTGTAACGCCCAGGCTGGCTGCCGTCTGCTGGTACAGGTAATGCGACATTGAATAGCAGGTCTATACAGAAATAAAGAGAGCCCTGACAGATGGGGAAGGCGGCATAACTTGGGTGCTGAGCCCCTCACTATACTTCCTGGGTTACGGTGTTAAAAAGGCTCTGTCCCCCCTTGTTGTGGCTACTGTGGAGGGGGGGGTGTTCTTCCCCCCCCCCCGCCCCCGCCCCCTTTGCTGCTCATTTTCCTTCCTAGGGAGCTGGGTGGTGGAAAGCAAGCCAGTGGTCAGGTGGATGTGAACAGGTTAATTGATTGGAGACCACTGTTATAGGGGGAGGAGGGTCTGGTAGCAGCTATATGGGAAGGTGGGGGAGGCAGTGATGTGCTGCTCTAGGGAAGGAAATCTCCCAACCTCCCCTGTTTATATGTATAGTTGTTTAGAGTATGACGGTTGTGGCAAGGGTATGTTTCTACTGTCAATGAGATGGTGGGGGCATGTTGCGTTATTTGTGGGGATATTTTTCACAACTGCAGTAAGGTTGCTTCATTTGGGGAGATAAAACCCTTTCAGAGTGGGGGGTGGGGGGAGGGGCTAGAGGAGGGTAATTTGAGGGCTATGCGGGCCAGTTGTGAGAGCAGTTATATCCGCTGGGTGGTGGGTACAGGAAACTGCCTCATTATGGCCGATTAAGTTGTAAGGACCAGATGCTGGGCGGTAGCAGGCCAGGGGATGGGGTCACAGCTGTGCGGTACCTGACCGGGGCATGGGGCCACAGCTGGCCAGGGAACTGGGCCACAGCTGGGCGGTGTTGGTCTGTTTGGGGTCTCTGGGAGGGTAACGGGATTTGTTACATGTTTGTGTAACATGGGTAACAAAGCTGTTTAACCTCAGGTTTGGTGTCCATGGCTATGTCATTAATGGGAACGGCTTTGGTTGGGAAGGGATAAGAACGGTGAGATGGGGCTCAAGGCTTCAAGGTCAAGTATTTGATATGTTTATAAATCAGTATTGTTTTGATGCAAAGGTATTCTGAACAACTTGTCTGCCCCAAGTCTTGGTCACCAATAGGTGTATTTGGCCAAGGGCAAAGCTTTTAGACCCGGTGGTGCTATAGTGAGGGTAACTGTTTCCTCTGCACCGTGTTGTCATTCACACGGTCCGTATCAGTGATACCTCCGCCGTGTCATTGCAAATCTCGTTGGAACTGAAGAGTCCCTTATAGCCACACAAAGTTATTCTTACCACACTGGAGCAGTTGAAGGGTTAATCGACTATTTTCATCATCATTGCAGGCATGATTTCTTTCTTATAATAAAGATTGCCTTTTAATTTCTATAACCAAAGAAAGTGCCAAGAAATAATCATTTATTTTTTTTTTTATGAAGTAATTCCAAAAGTTGCACATTTTGAGAGGATTATTCCTGGTGTGTTCCTGCAGAGGTCTCGCTGTAATGTAATCATTGCTGCCCTCCTCAGTCAATAGGGTTTGCCAAGACAAAGGAAGACTGAGGCTGTTTGTGGCGGTCTGCACGTGCGCTCACTAAATACCCAGCTCCGAAACTATGCGCTGATACAGACATAGCTCCATCACGCAGTAATTGGGGGCATGACGTGTAGCTCTGCAGGGGAACTTTCATTAGTTCTGTATGAGAGGTCTACATTTCCAGTGCCCTTGTTGTGGAAGTAATAAGTTGCTCACATCTTTCCGTCTATTCCTTTCCTGGTTGTTACAGGGTTAAAATAAACTGTGCAAATATGATTGCCATTTTTACACTGGTTTCGTTAAAAGTTTGGACGTTTCCGAGGTCCAGTACTTTCATCAAGAAACTGGAATATACTCTAACGCTGCAGAAAAGCATTAATAAATTCATGTTACTTCAAGCTGAGAAAATGAGAACACACAGATGCATAAAGATGTATATGAGAAGACAGAATGATGAGTTATTTGTGCCATATCAATGTGATTTTATAAGTGCCACCCATGCAGCATGTCATCAAATTAATTTACATGTATTCACTGTTGTGACAAATGTAAAAATGCAGGTTCCCGCAGCCCAGACTCACACTCTGCTACCATGCTGCATTAAATACACAAATAACGCTGTGACCTGGGGCATCCCAAAATTACTTCATTTACATTCCATAACAGTGTCACACGGGGCATTCATATCATATTTCTGATGTTTCAGGATCTAAATCAGGGTGGTCAAGGCCCACCAACAGGTCAGGTTTTCAGGGTATTCCTGCTTCGGTTCAGGTGGCTCAATTAGTGGCTCAGTCGAAGACGGCACCTGTGCTGAAGCAGGAATATCCTGAAAACCTGACCGGTTGATGGCCTTGAGGACTGAAGTTGGCCAGCCCTAAATGAACTTGATATATTGAGAAAGAGAGAGGCATATTAAATAGAACCCCAAACTTTTCAAAGGAATGGCCACAAGTCCAGTTTGTTAAAGTTACAATGCCTACAAAATATCTTTCATTACATCGCTGTCTTTTCACCATTGAAAGGTGGATGATTTATGATGGAATATACTGTATCCTGTTTCTGTAAATGTTGGGCATAAAATACAATAAATGCCACCCTACAAGCCATGTGGGATTATTATATGTCATTATTTAAAGTGAAAGAAGTACTGTTGCTCCTGACTGGCTTTACATACAAGCTGAAATCCAAGTCCTGACTTCATTCCGCATGTGAGCAGGAAATGTTGGATTCCTGGCCATTCGTGTTTGTTATTAAGCGTAACTTAAATCTCTTGTAATCACAGCCCCAGCTAGTGCTTTATACCCCATACTGAGAATCTCCTGAGAGTTACGTGACGTTCTACTAACCAATCGGGTGCCTAGTTTCACAGGAATGACATGACGTGTGTTGGGTGACAGCCTCTCGCTGCCTGCAGAGGGTTCTTTCACTTCCCCGCTGAGGGCTAATCCAGCTGCTGCCGCGCTCATGTTGTGTTAGAAGAGCATTGTTTCCCGGGTTTGCCAAACAAGTTGTTCTTTGGATTCCAGCACACCGAGAGAAAGCGGTGACATTGTGTGCCGGGACAATGCTTCCCTCCGCCCCTTATTCTTGGATGTTTTAGCTTCACACAGGTCTTGGAGTTTGCAAGACCAGAAGAATGATCTCGTTTTTATTAATGTTTTGTGGCAAATGTACCAATTTATAATATCTGTAATTTACATGACAGAATTGGATTAATGCCCTATTATATTTCCACCAAGTTCCACCCAAATTAACCCCATCATTATTTCCCCCACACCTGTTATTGAGTTTGTAATTGATATTTGTGTAGCACAATGCCTTTCTTCCCCTGGAACATGCAGAGTTGGCAATGCAACCAGAATCCCACTTCAAAGACCAGCATCTTTAATTATTACCAACACCTCATTCTTTGAACTTGATCATTATATTTTTGGAGTGCCACAGGGTTTATATACTTTTTGTCCACACCTCATTCTTGAATTTTTACAATGGCCTTCACAAGCATCCCAACATTTCCTTATGAGATCCCCATATCCCCCCATGATATACCCCCAGAACCTAAGGTTCATATTCTCCATATGTCTCCATAGGCTCCCCACAATCATCTATTATAACTGCTGCAAATCACGTCTTTTTTTTTTTTTTTTACACAGCTCTTCCAAGAAGAACTTTACGTGTTCCAATCATGTCTACGTGTCCTCCTCGGTACTTACCTCCATGAACCCATTATTATACATGAGTGTAAGCTCTCAGGATCAGAGCCTATTTACCTTCTGTATCTGAGTGTAAGCTCTCAGGATCAGAGCCTCGTTACCTTCTGTATCTGAGTGTAAGCTCTCAGGATCAGAGCCTCGTTACCTTCTGTATCTGAGTGTAAGCTCCCAGGATCAGAGCCTCGTTACCTTCTGTATCTGAGTGTAAGCTCTCAGGATCAGAGTCTCGTTACCTTCTGTATCTGAGTGTAAGCTCTCAGGATCAGAGCCTCGTTACCTTCTGTATCTGAGTGTAAGCTCCCAGGATCAGAGCCTCGTTACCTTCTGTATCTGAGTGTAAGCTCTCAGGATCAGAGCCTCGTTACCTTCTGTATCTGAGTGTAAGCTCTCAGGATCAGAGCCTCGTTACCTTCTGTATCTGAGTGTAAGCACTCAGGATCAGGGCCTCATTACCTTCTGTATCTGAGTGTAAGCTCTCAGGATCAGGGTCCTCGTTACCTTCTGTATCTGAGTGTAAGCTCCCAGGATCAGAGCCTCGTTACCTTCTGTATCTGAGTGTAAGCTCTCAGGATCAGAGCCTCGTTACCTTCTGTATCTGAGTGTAAGCTCTCAGGATCAGAGCCTCGTTACCTTCTGTATCTGAGTGTAAGCTCTCAGGATCAGGGCCTCGTTACCTTCTGTATCTGAGTGTAAGCTCTCAAGATCAGAGCCTCGTTACCTTCTGTATCTGAGTGTAAGCTCTCAGGATCAGGGCCTCGTTACCTTCTGTATCTGAGTGTAAGCTCCCAGGATCAAGGCCTCGTTACCTTCTGTATCTGAGTGTAAGCTCTCAGGATCAGGGCATCATTACCTTCTGTATCTGAGTGTAAGCTCTCAGGATCAGAGCCTCGTTACCTTCTGTATCTGAGTGTAAGCTCTCAGGATCAGGGCCTCGTTACATTCTGTATCTGAGTGTAAGCTCTCAGGATCAGGGCCTCATTACTTTCTGTATCTGAGTGTAAGCTCTCAGGATCAGGGTCCTCGTTACTTCTGTATCTGAGTGTAAGCTCTCAGGATCAGAGCCTCGTTACCTTCTGTATCTGAGTGTAAGCTCTCAGGATCAGAGCCTCGTTACCTTCTGTAACTGAGTGTAAGCTCCCAGGATCAGAGCCTCGTTACCTTCTGTATCTGAGTGTAAGCTCTCAGGATCAGAGCCTCGTTACCTTCTGTATCTGAGTGTAAGCTCTCAAGATCAGAGCCTCGTTACCTTCTGTATCTGAGTGTAAGCTCTCAGGATCAGAGCCTCGTTACCTTCTGTATCTGAGTGTAAGCTCCCAGGATCAGAGCCTCGTTACCTTCTGTATCTGAGTGTAAGCTCTCAGGATCAGGGTCCTCGTTACCTTCTGTATCTGAGTGTAAGCTCTCAAGATCAGAGCCTCGTTACCTTCTGTATCTGAGTGAAAGATCCCAGGATCAGGGCCTCGTTACCTTCTGTATCTGAGTGTAAGCTCACAGGATCAGAGCCTCATTAACTTCTGTATCTGAGTGTATGCTCTCAGGATCAGAGCCTCGTTACCTTCTGTATCTGAGTGTATGCTCTCAGGATCAGAGCCTCGTTACCTTCTGTATCTGAGTGTAAGCTCTCAGGATCAGAGCCTCGTTACGTTCTGTATCTGAGTGTAAGCTCTCAGGATCAGGGTCTCATTACCTTCTGTATCTGAGTGTAAGCTCTCAGGATCAGGGTCTCATTACCTTCTGTATCTGAGTGTAAGCTCTCAGGATCAGGGTCTCATTACCTTCTGTATCTGAGTGTAAGCTCTCAGGATCAGAGCCTCGTTACCTTCTGTATCTGAGTGTAAGCTCCCAGGATCAGAGCCTCGTTACCTTCTGTATCTGAGTGTAAGCTCTCAGGATCAGAGTCTCGTTACCTTCTGTGTCTGAGTGTAAGCTCTCAGGATCAGAGCCTCGTTACCTTCTGTATCTGAGTGTAAGCTCCCAGGATCAGAGCCTCGTTACCTTCTGTATCTGAGTGTAAGCTCTCAGGATCAGAGCCTCGTTACCTTCTGTATCTGAGTGTAAGCTCTCAGGATCAGAGCCTCGTTACCTTCTGAATCTGAGTGTAAGCACTCAGGATCAGGGCCTCATTACCTTCTGAATCTGAGTGTAAGCACTCAGGATCAGGGTCCTCGTTAACTTCTGTATCTGAGTGTAAGCTCCCAGGATCAGAGCCTCGTTACCTTCTGTATCTGAGTGTAAGCTCTCAGGATCAGAGCCTCGTTACCTTCTGTATCTGAGTGTAAGCTCTCAGGATCAGAGCCTCGTTACCTTCTGTATCTGAGTGTAAGCTCTCAGGATCAGAGCCTCGTTACCTCCTGTATCTGAGTGTAAGCTCTCAGGATCAGGGACTCGTTACCTTCTGTATCTGAGTGTAAGCTCCCAGGATCAGATTCTCATTACCTTCTGTATCTGAGTGTAAGCTCTCAGGATCAGAGCCTCGTTACCTTCTGTATCTGAGTGTAAGCTCTCAGGATCAGAGCCTCGTTACCTTCTGTATCTGAGTGTAAGCTCTCAGGATCAGAGCCTCGTTACCTTCTGTATCTGAGTGTAAGCTCTCAAGATCAGAGCCTCGTTACCTTCTGTATCTGAGTGTAAGCTCTCAGGATCAGGGCCTCGTTACCTTCTGTATCTGAGTGTAAGCTCCCAGGATCAGGGCCTCGTTACCTTCTGTATCTGAGTGTAAGCTCTCAGGATCAGGGCATCATTACCTTCTGTATCTGAGTGTAAGCTCTCAGGATCAGGGCATCATTACCTTCTGTATCTGAGTGTAAGCTCTCAGGATCAGAGCCTCGTTACCTTCTGTATCTGAATGTAAGCTCTCAGGATCAGGGCCTCGTTACCTTCTGTATCTGAGTGTAAGCTCTCAGGATCAGGGCCTCATTAACTTCTGTATCTGAGTGTAAGCTCTCAGGATCAGGGTCCTCGTTACCTTCTGTATCTGAGTGTAAGCTCTCAGGATCAGGGTCCTCGTTACCTTCTGTATCTGAGTGTAAGCTCTCAGGATCAGAGCCTCGTTACCTTCTGTATCTGAGTGTAAGCTCTCAAGATCAGAGCCTCGTTACCTTCTGTATCTGAGTGAAAGCTCCCAGGATCAGGGCCTCGTTACCTTCTGTATCTGAGTGTAAGCTCACAGGATCAGAGCCTCATTAACTTCTGTATCTGAGTGTATGCTCTCAGGATCAGAGCCTCGTTACCTTCTGTATCTGAGTGTAAGCTCTCAGGATCAGAGCCTCGTTACGTTCTGTATCTGAGTGTAAGCTCTCAGGATCAGGGTCTCATTACCTTCTGTATCTGAGTGTAAGCTCTCAGGATCAGGGTCTCATTACCTTCTGTATCTGAGTGTAAGCTCTCAGGATCAGGGTCTCATTACCTTCTGTATCTGAGTGTAAGCTCTCAGGATCAGAGCCTCGTTACCTTCTGTATCTGAGTGTAAGCTCCCAGTATCAGGGGATCATTACCTTCTGTATCTGAGTGTAAGCTCCCAGGATCAGGGCCTCGTTACCTTCTGTATCTGAGTGTAAGCTCTCAGGATCAGGGTCTCATTACCTTCTGTATCTGAGTGTAAGCTCTCAGGATCAGGGTCTCATTACCTTCTGTATCTGAGTGTAAGATCTCAGGATCAAGGTCCTCGTTACCTTCTGTATCTGAGTGTAAGCTCCCAGGATCAGGGTCCCATTACATTCTGTATCTGAGTGTAAGCTCTCAGGATCAGAGCCTCGTTACCTTCTGTATCTGAGTGTAAGCTCCCAGGATCAGGGTCCTCATTACTTTCTGTATCTGAGTGTAAGCACCCAGGATCAGAGCCTCGTTACCTTCTGTATCTGAGTGTAAGCTCCCAGGATCAGGGTCTCATTACCTTCTGTATCTGAGTGTAAGCTCTCAGGATCAGGGCCTCATTACCTTCTGTATCTGAGTATAAGCTCCCAGCATCAGAGCTTCGTTACCTCCTGTATCTGAGTGTAAGCTCTCAGGATCAGGGCCTCTTTACCTTCTGTATCTGAGTGTAAGCTCTCAGGATCAGGGCCTCGTTACCTTCTGTATCTGAGTGTAAGCTCTCAGGATCAGGGCCTCGTTACCTTCTGTATCTGAATGTAAGCTCTCAGGATCAGAGCCTCGTTACCCCCTGTATCTGAGTGTAAGCTCTCTGGATCAGGGCCTCGTTACCTTCTGTATCTGAGTGTAAGCTCTCAGGATCAGGGCCTCGTCACTTTCTGTATCTGAGTGTAAGCTCTCAGGATCAGAGCCTCGTTACCTCCTGTATCTGAGTGTAAGCTCTCAGGATCAGGGACTCGTTACCTTCTGTATCTGAGTGTAAGCTCCCAGGATCAGATTCTCATTACCTTCTGTATCTGAGTGTAAGCTCTCAGGATCAGGGCCTCGTTACCTTCTGTATCTGAGTGTAAGCTCCCAGGATCAGAGTCTCATTACCTTCTGTATCTGAGTGTAAGCTCCCAGGATCAGGGCCTAGGTACCTTCTGTATCTGAGTGTAAGCTCTCAGGATCAGAGCTTCGTTACCTCCTGTATCTGAGTGTACGCTCCCAGGATCAGGGTCTCATTACCTTCTGTATCTGAGTGTAAGCTCTCAGGATCAGAGCCTCGTTACCTTCTGTATCTGAGTGTAAGCTCTCAGGATCAGGGCCTCGTTACCTTCTGTATCTGAGTGTAAGCTCTCAGGATCAGGGCCTCGTTACCTTCTGTATCTGAGTGTAAGCTCCCAGCATCAGAGCCTCGTTACCTCCTGTATCTGAGTGTAAGCTCTCAGGAACAGGGCCTCGTTACCTTCTGTATCTGAGTGTAAGCTCTCAGGATCAGGGCCTCGTTACCTTCTGTATCTGAGTGTAAGCTCTCAGGATCAGAGCCTCGTTACCTTCTGTATCTGAGTGTAAGCTCTCAAGATCAGAGCCTCGTTACCTTCTGTATCTGAGTGTAAGCTCTCAGGATCAGGGCCTCGTTACCTTCTGTATCTGAGTGTAAGCTCCCAGGATCAGGGCCTCGTTACCTTCTGTATCTGAGTGTAAGCTCTCAGGATCAGGGCATCATTACCTTCTGTATCTGAGTGTAAGCTCTCAGGATCAGGGCATCATTACCTTCTGTATCTGAGTGTAAGCTCTCAGGATCAGAGCCTCGTTACCTTCTGTATCTGAATGTAAGCTCTCAGGATCAGGGCCTCGTTACCTTCTGTATCTGAGTGTAAGCTCTCAGGATCAGGGCCTCATTAACTTCTGTTTCTGAGTGTAAGCTCTCAGGATCAGGGTCCTCGTTACCTTCTGTATCTGAGTGTAAGCTCTCAGGATCAGGGTCCTCGTTACCTTCTGTATCTGAGTGTAAGCTCTCAGGATCAGAGCCTCGTTACCTTCTGTATCTGAGTGTAAGCTCTCAAGATCAGAGCCTCGTTACCTTCTGTATCTGAGTGAAAGCTCCCAGGATCAGGGCCTCGTTACCTTCTGTATCTGAGTGTAAGCTCACAGGATCAGAGCCTCATTAACTTCTGTATCTGAGTGTATGCTCTCAGGATCAGAGCCTCGTTACCTTCTGTATCTGAGTGTAAGCTCTCAGGATCAGAGCCTCGTTACGTTCTGTATCTGAGTGTAAGCTCTCAGGATCAGGATCTCATTACCTTCTGTATCTGAGTGTAAGCTCTCAGGATCAGGGTCTCATTACCTTCTGTATCTGAGTGTAAGCTCTCAGGATCAGGGTCTCATTACCTTCTGTATCTGAGTGTAAGCTCTCAGGATCAGAGCCTCGTTACCTTCTGTATCTGAGTGTAAGCTCCCAGTATCAGGGGATCATTACCTTCTGTATCTGAGTGTAAGCTCCCAGGATCAGGGCCTCGTTACCTTCTGTATCTGAGTGTAAGCTCTCAGGATCAGGGTCTCATTACCTTCTGTATCTGAGTGTAAGCTCTCAGGATCAGGGCCTCATTACCTTCTGTATCTGAGTATAAGCTCCCAGCATCAGAGCTTCGTTACCTCCTGTATCTGAGTGTAAGCTCTCAGGATCAGGGCCTCTTTACCTTCTGTATCTGAGTGTAAGCTCTCAGGATCAGGGCCTCGTTACCTTCTGTATCTGAGTGTAAGCTCTCAGGATCAGGGCCTCGTTACCTTCTGTATCTGAATGTAAGCTCTCAGGATCAGAGCCTCGTTACCCCCTGTATCTGAGTGTAAGCTCTCAGGATCAGGGCCTCGTTACCTTCTGTATCTGAGTGTAAGCTCTCAGGATCAGGGCCTCGTCACTTTCTGTATCTGAGTGTAAGCTCTCAGGATCAGAGCCTCGTTACCTCCTGTATCTGAGTGTAAGCTCTCAGGATCAGGGACTCGTTACCTTCTGTATCTGAGTGTAAGCTCCCAGGATCAGATTCTCATTACCTTCTGTATCTGAGTGTAAGCTCTCAGGATCAGGGCCTCGTTACCTTCTGTATCTGAGTGTAAGCTCCCAGGATCAGAGTCTCATTACCTTCTGTATCTGAGTGTAAGCTCCCAGGATCAGGGCCTAGGTACCTTCTGTATCTGAGTGTAAGCTCTCAGGATCAGAGCTTCGTTACCTCCTGTATCTGAGTGTACGCTCCCAGGATCAGGGTCTCATTACCTTCTGTATCTGAGTGTAAGCTCTCAGTATCAGAGCCTCGTTACCTTCTGTATCTGAGTGTAAGCTCTCAGGATCAGGGCCTCGTTACCTTCTGTATCTGAGTGTAAGCTCTCAGGATCAGGGCCTCGTTACCTTCTGTATCTGAGTGTAAGCTCCCAGCATCAGAGCCTCGTTACCTCCTGTATCTGAGTGTAAGCTCTCAGGAACAGGGCCTCGTTACCTTCTGTATCTGAGTGTAAGCTCTCAGGATCAGGGCCTCGTTACCTTCTGTATCTGAGTGTAAGCTCTCAGGATCAGAGCCTCGTTACATGCTGTATCTGAGTGTAAGCTCTCAGGATCAGGGCCTCGTTACCTTCTGTATCTGAGTGTAAACTCCCAGGATCAGAGTCTCATTACCTTCTGTATCTGAGTGTAAGCTCTCAGGATCAGGGCCTCGTTACCTTCTGTATCTAAGTGTAAGCTCCCAGGATCAGAGTCTCATTACCTTCTGTATCTGAGTGTAAGCTCCCAGGAACAGGGCCTAGGTACCTTCTGTATCTGAGTGTAAGCTGTCAGGATCAGGGTCTCATTACCTTCTGTATCTGAGTGTAAGCTCTCAGGATCAGGGTCTCATTACCTTCTGTATCTGAGTGTAAGCTCTCAGGATCAGGGCCTCGTTATCTTCTGTATCTGAGTGTAAGCTCTCAGGATCAGAGCCTCGTTACCTCCTGTATCTGAGTTTAAGCTCTCAGGATCAGGGCTTCGTTACCTTCTGTATCTGAGTGTAAGCTCTCAGGATCAGGGCCTCATTACCTTCTGTATCTGAGTGCAAGCTCTCAGGATCAGGGCCTCGTTACCTTCTGTCTCTGAGTGTAAGCTCTCAGGATCAGAGCCTCGTTACCCCCTGTATCTGAGTGTAAGCTCTCAGGATCAGAGCCTCGTTACCTTCTGTATCTGAGTGTAAGCTCTCAGGATCAGGGCCTCATTACCTTCTGTATCTGAGTGTAAGCTCTCAGGATCAGAGCCTCGTTACCTCCTGTATCTGAGTGTAAGCTCTCAGGATCAGGGCCTCGTTACCTTCTGTATCTGAGTGTAAGCTCTCAGGATCAGGGCCTCGTTACCTTCTGTATCTGAGTGTAAGCTCCCAGGATCAGAGTCTCATTACCTTCTGTATCTGAGTGTAAGCTCCCAGGATCAGGGCCTAGGTACCTTCTGTATCTGAGTGTAAGCTCTCTCAGGAACACGATCTCATTACGTTCTGTATCTGAGTGTAAGCTCTCAGGATCAGAGCCTCGTTACCTTCTGTATCTGAGTGTAAGCTCCCAGGATCAGGGCCTCGTTACCTTCTGTATCGGTTTGCGCCTGTCTCTCCTTACTTGTAGGTCATTCAGTTTATGTATTCAATGTCACTCTGTCACAATGTCACCCATTGTACCGCGCTCCGGAATATGGTAGCGCTTTAGAAAAAAATAATATGAATAAATGAGGCTCCCCACATCCATCCCGTGTCTCCATATTGCTCCATGACTTTACGTCACAGCGAGTTATCCTCACATTCGTTAATGTTCCCTACCCAAAACCTTTTATAAGCTAGCTACCCCATGCTACACTATGCTACACTATGCTCCCCCATGCTACACTATGCTACACTATGCTACCCTATGCTACACTATGCTACACTATGCTACCCCATGCTACACTATGCTACCCCATGCTACACTATGCTACACTATGCTACCCTATGCTACACTATGCTACACTATGCTACCCCATGCAACACTATGCTACACTAAGCTACACTATGCTACACTATGCTACACTATGCTACCCCATGCTACACTATGCTACCCTATGCTACACTATGATACACTATGATGCACTATGCTACACTATGCTACACTATGCTACCCCATGCTACCCCATGCTACACCATGCTACACTATGCTACCCTATGCTACACTATGCTACACTATGATACACTATGACGCACTATGCTACACAATGCTACACCATGCTACACTATGCTACACTATGCTACACTATGCTACACTATGCTACCCCATGCTACACTATGCTACCCTATGCTACACTATGCTACACTATGATACACTATGATGCACTATGCTACACTATGTACACTATGATACACTATGATGCACTATGCTACACTATGCTACACTATGCTACCCCATGCTACACTATGCTACACTATGCTACACTATGCTACACTATGCTACACAATGCTACACTATGCTACCCCATGCTACACTATGCTACCCTATGCTACACTATGCTACACTGTGATGCACTATGCTACACTATGCTACCTCATGCTACACTATGCTATACTATGCTACCCTATGCTACACATGCTATACTATGCTACCCTATGCTACACTATGCTACACTATGATACACTATGATGCACTATGCTACACTATGCTACACTATGATGCACTATAATACACTATGCTACCCTATGCTACACTATGCTACACTATGCTACACTATGATACACTATGATGCACTATGCTACACTATGCTACACTATGCTACACTATGATACATCTCCTTTTCTGCATTCCCCATAACCTCTGGGTATTTAATAAATTTTTTACACAAGTACCTCATACATGGTTGTGAGTCCCCCTAATACCCGTCACAAATTCCCTTTGCACCATTTCCATGATACACACAGTATTACCTTCTTGGCGCCCTTCAGCCTAGAAATCCAATGTATCCAATGCAAAGCAGGTATTACAGTGCAGGCATACATAATTGGATCATTAAGTTTAATAATAATACAATTAACCCAACAGTACACACATTAGGATAAGGTAACAAAACACATGAGTTCATCCTTCAAGAATCTTAGAGAGAGAATAGAAGAATAGCTTAAATTACTTGTTTTTCCTTGATTTTAAATTATGTGTTCCATTGTGTTTCATTTTACTATTGTGTGTCCACGGCCATTGGGCAACATCATTGAATGGCATTTTTAAGAGGTTTAACTCAAAAATAAATCTGAATGGGGTACATAGTTTAACCCATCCACATGCTGCAGCTAATTTGGACCCTTTTTGATTTCCTTGCACTAATCCAGTCTGTGGCATTAGATATATCATACAGAGAAACCACAAACACCTGCGCAGTGATCCAGAGCAACCTGCTGGTTCCCAATGCAGGTAAATATACCACAAACACACAGGAGAACACAATCCCTGTGCTGGTGCTGTGATAAGAGCGGCTGGATAACCGGATTACTTGCAAGTGTCCGTGCGGTTTCTAGCAACAAAGGGTCACCTTGGGATGCTTAATATCCTGAGCATGTTTTTGTTAAACTAATACACATTTCTGTTCTTAAAGGTAACTGGAAAATGGACTAATTTATAATAATGGCGTTGTGTGTGTGTGTGTGTGTGTGTGTGTGTGTGTGTGTGTGTGTGTGTGTATGTATGTGTGTATATATATATATATATATATATATATATATATATATATATATAATCATGGCAGCTCCCAGTACCGCAAAATAAAGAATTCATTATCGGGTGCACACCAAATGAGAGCAATAGTAAATCTAAAGTAGGTGCATTGGGAATCGGTGCTAGCCAGTCTCCTACGCAGATCCGGAAATAGCGAGGTATATGGAAACAAGAATAGTTGGTATCAAAAAGAATGTATTAAACACACATGATAGGTACAGCTTTCAGTACACAGCTTGACATGCAGCCACCTCCGCGGTGGAATGTGCTGACGATAGGGCAGGAGAAAGCAACAATGATATTCGTATTATCCAATTCCGGATTGGAGGTTCGTGGTAGGAAGAAGACCTGGTTAAAATCTATAGGCAACAGTGAGTTTAAGACCAGATTCACAAAGCTCCTTTATTGACTTAATGACGTGTTAACTTAGACTAACCGTTAGAATGTAATGTCCCAAGTAATTTACTGTATATATGTAGCACCCTGCTATATCTCTATGGCCTGGCATATAATTCCTGGTAATAGCAGGCTGTGTTAGGGTTAACTAACCAGCACATGG
Source organism: Ascaphus truei (assembly GCF_040206685.1). NCBI lineage: Eukaryota > Metazoa > Chordata > Amphibia > Anura > Ascaphidae > Ascaphus > Ascaphus truei. Next base: position 55,006,590 of record NC_134496.1, on the reverse strand, counting down.
CCCTGCATGTGAGTAGTTTCCTCTGGATGTATACTATGTTGCAGCTTTTAGGTACATGTGTGGGTGTCACATGCGGGAGGGGGGGGGGAGGGGTGGCTTGGGATACAACCAGATCTGCCCAGTTACTGGGGTAGGGGGGGTTAGCCACCCCCTTGGTATAAATATGTGATTTCTCCTAATTTAGAGGCAGTTCTAGTTCTAGGAGGGGCTGTCCAGTCCAGCACCACAGGGGTGAAGACTATCCTGTCCTGCCCAGGGGTAGTGAGGCCCCCCTGGGTGGGGAAACCATACTACGAAGTTCTAGTCGTAATCAGGGGAAGGGGAAGAGAGACAGGCAGTCTTATGAGAGGGCCTGGGCCTCACGACATTGGAAGCCTCTCCAACCAAGAAGGACAGTTCCTGAGGCAAGAGAGAGTACTTCATCCTATCCCCCAGTTTACAGTAAGTAGGGATTGGAAGGGACAGGGTGAGGGTCATCACTGGGGTTATGTAGGGACCAGTGAGGTGAACTACAGGTATCTCAATTGCATGAGGAAAAGGAACTATTCTGTCCATGACTGTGCTGATCTGTGAGCCCATAAATACTCTAGTTGAAAAGTTTGTAACTCACTAGCGGTTAGATATTCATTCAGCATAGGCAAATTTACTCATCTGAACATATTAGCAGGGCCCCACTAATACGGCGGGTTCCGTTCTATGGACCCGCCGCAAAGCGAAAATCGCCAGAAAGTGGAACTGGCGATTTTCGGCTTGCGCAGACCTGCAATTCCCCCTTCTGTGGATGCGGGACCTCCGTTCTGTGCATGCGCGACCTCCGTTCAGCGCATGCACGACCTCGGCACCCCCCGTTCTGCGCATGCGCAGACATAAAGGCCCCCTTCTCGGTACCGCTGTATGAGCGGAACGCCGAAAAGTGGGCCGTCAAAAAGCAGGGCGCTACTGTATTCAGAGTTTAGCTAAAAATAGAGACAAATCACTATATCTAGTTGTCTCCTTACAGGCTAAACAGCCACAAGTTGAATTATCCTAGCACTATTTACCCTGTAACTTGCTGTTCATCAGCAGGACATATAGAACTAGGTTGTATTAATCTCTCTTTACTCAGCACATACATTACTATTTCTATGTAACAAGTATGTAGGATGTAGGGGATGTGCTAGAATGAAGCACATATTTATGTATCTGTAGCCTAGTGCCCCTGGCTATAGCCTTTCCACTGGCCTCAACACTATAAGGCTGCGTCCATAGATGGACCAGCCATGCTGAGGCGCGCGGACGCTCCGCGCTGAGCCCCTGCATCCTCAATGAGGATGCCTTGAGAGGGGGCTCACGCGAGCGTCCGCAGGCGTGCTCAGGCTTTGAAGTTTTCAGCCGAGCGCCAAGCTGTTTTTCAGCGCGCTGTCGGCTGAAAACCTCCAATCACAGCACAGCGGCGTGAACGTCACGGCGCCGTGACGTCGGCGCCGTGACATTGACGTCAGTGCGTCGCGGGCGATTGGCCCAGCGATGTCACTGCCCCGCCTCCAACCACCTCCCCCCGGCTCCCATCGCACACGCTGGCTCGCCTGCAAGTCCGTGCAATCGCGCTGACTGAAGCAGGCGAGCCTCAGCGTTAGCGCACCTCCGCTCTCCCCACACCTCTATGGCCCGGGCCTTAGTCTTGATAGGAACAGGCAGTGTAGGGGTTAAACTCCTGCACAGGGCCTAGCCTGCAGTTGCAGCCTGTATAGCTACAATGTTACCATGTCCAGGTGCAGGCCTACCGGCAAGCTGGGGTGGGTACATGCAGATGGTGTGATGCCTGTCAGTACCTGGACCTGCCCTGTTATGGGCCAGGGTTACAAGCCCCTCCCCTGGGTATAAAAGCCGGCACTCCACCAAATTGTGTTGGTCCTTTCCTCTCTCAATGGAGTGGGAGTTGATTCCCCTTGCCCTATCAGGGGGTAAGGGAGCTAAGGAGGGGCTCTTGGGGCCTCAAGCCCCTTGGGCCTGCTCCAGGGAGAAGGAGAAAGCATGGAGGTATGCAGTGTACGTAATAAAGACACAGTTGAATATACCCTGTCTGAGCCTGAGTCATTCAGGGGGAAAGAAGGTGCCTGTGGGGATCTATCCTGTCTCATAGGATGGAGGCGCTGTTCCAGGAGAAAACCTGACTGTTGCTGCTCCCAATTAAATCATGCGGAGCTCTCAGACCTCCTGGAAGATCTCAGGTGAGCTAAAGAGCACCACAGCACACCCTGTATTTTCCGAATCTCCCGTGGAAGGGGGGGGGGGAGGGGGGGGAGAAAGGGGGGAGAAAGGGGTTACATATCTTATTAAATGTGTAACAATGACCACTAGGTGGGGACAAAGCTTCTGTTGAAGGTTTATTACTGATGCTTCCAATGCAATCATTCCCATGCAAACGGTGTAGATTAGAAGGATAAACTTGTATTATCCTTTTACTTAATAAAGATTACATGAAACCTGCAAAATGTAGTGCAAATAAACTGCACCAGATTTATCAATGGAAAAACTCTACTTAAAATCGGTTATATATTTTCCTTAGAAAAAAAAATTGTCTACCTTAGCAAATATATACAGAATGCCCCCAACGTTGGGCAGGCAGATTCTTTAGAGGAAGTGCTGGCAATAATGAACGTGTTTAGAGAAGGAGCTCTATATGGGGGTGGGGGGTTTAATGTTGCACTAAACCCGGTGTTAGAAACTTCTAAAGGACAAACAAAAGTGAGCAAAAAACAGACAACATTTATAAATAAAATATTGGACCAGCAGGCATTAGTAGATGCCTGGAGAGTTTTGAACCCGTCAGGAAATATTACACGTATTACTCACACCCACATGATGGCTACTCTAGAATAGATTATCTTTTTATAGACCAGATTAATGTGAGTAAAATACGGAAAGTCCATATGGGGAATATTACGTGGTCAGATCACGCACCTGTAACTCTAGAAATTGATTTGGGTGGGGGGTCTATACAGAAAGGTGAGGGGACATGGAGACTGAACGAGTCCTTACTGAAAAACAGTAATGCAGTATTAGTGATCGAGGAGGCTCTGAAAAATTATTTTGCAGAAAATAACGTTGGGAATATAGTGAGAGGCTCATAAAAGTGTTATTAAGGGGAGCGTTCATTCAGCAAGCCTCTCTCAGAGAAAGAGAAATTATAAAATTAAGCAAATTAATACAAGACCTTGAAACAAAACATAAGAGGGCCGCAGATAAGGAGATATTAGCGGAACTAATAACAGCTGCAGGGCGCGCAAACTTTATTTGCGGCGCCCCCCCCCCCCCTGCTTTCTCTCCTCAGTTAGATCGTCCCCCACATAACCCCACTCATTTGACGCCTGACACCAAGCTTCTGAACCACAGTAAGTATTGTTGCAGAGGCCACGCGCATTCCCCTGGCATTTAATTTAAATTCCTTGGGGAAGAGCGCGGGACCTCTGCAACCGCCCGCACGCCCCCTAAAAAATCTAGCACCCCCCCAGTTTGCGCACCACTGAGGTAGAGGAAAATTCAACTTGTTAGCAATTCAAAAAATAGAAGTCATTGACTTGGCTTAAACATAAATATTATGAGAAAGGTAATAAGATGGATAGACTGTTAGCCAATCAGTTAAAGCCGAAGCAGAGCCAATATAATATCAACGAAATTCGGAAGTAGGATGGGGTAGTGTCACAGGATCCAAAAGTTATTAAAGAAGAGTTTAGACTATTCTATGAGAAATTATATAATATAAAAGCCATGCAAAATAGGAAGCAGGAATATATAGGAATATATAGAGGAAGACATAGATTTATTTATGAAGGATATTCAAACTAAAACAATTACACCTGAGGCGAGAGATAAACTTCCTGCGGTTATAACGTGGGAAGAGAGCGAAAAAGTGGTGAAAGATCTACCCAATGGGAAAAGTCCAGGCCCTGACTGACTACCACATAGATACTATAAAACCTTTGCTAACTCTCTTATAGCGCACATTCAGGGCATGTTTAACACTTTAAGAGACTCAGGGAACCTATCCCAATATATGTCAGAAGCCCATGTAACCGTTATTCCTAAGCCAGATAAGGACAAATTAAACTGTGCAAGTTATCGCCCAATATCACTTATAAATGTAGATGTCAAAATTCTTGCAACATTTTTAGCGAATAGATAATGAATATTTGCCAGATCTGGTGGATAGTGATCAAACCGGATTTATGCCAAAAAGGGAGGCCAAGGATAACACTGGATGAATTACGGGCCAAGTTAAAGAAAACTTCCCTTTCGAGTGGAAGAATAAAAGTATAAATTATCTAGGTACAGGCGGTCCTCGGTTATCCAACGGAATCCGTTCTGGAAGTAGCGTTGGATGGTGAAACCATTGTAAAGTGAGTCCCATGTTCATCAGTGGCAGTGAGCATTGGATAACGCATTCAGGTGTCGGATAACGCATTCAGGCGTCGAAAAAGGGCCCTTAGGGTTGCGTTGGATATGCCATATGTTGTAAAGTTAAACGTTGGATAACGAGGACTAGCTGTACAAATATAACACCAAAAGTAGAAGATCTGCTCCAGGCCAATTATACTCCATTAGAAAAAAAACAGTAGAAAACCATTTAAAAAGGTTGTATTAAAATGAATATATTGCTGAGGCTTATGTATTTGTTCCAGACTATCGTTGTAATCCAGGGGGAGCATGGAGGGAAATAGAACAAAAGAACAATCTAAGTGTAGACAATTTTTTGATAAGTAAAATTTAAACTGAATGTCTTGTCTTGGCTCGTATGTTGTGCCTACTTACAAGATGTAAGTTGTTTTCAAGCGGTTTAGACACACAATGGTCTCTGCTAGGTTAGATGTTCTCCACTCTGTGAAGCGGTCTCCAACTGTCAGCTCAGCAACCAAGTGTATGTGAAGAAAAAGATACCATAGTGCAGACCAATACAATGGTAAAACTAAACTTTATAATATAAAATGAACACTTACAATAAAAACGATTAATATGTGCATTGTTCACAATCTTATGTGATCAGGGGGAGAAGAGTTAGTTAGCTTCAGGCTCACCCGCCTCTTCCGATGGAATCCGATACGATCAGCCTCTCTCTGCGGTGCTGTGTCTCTGATGGTGGGCTGTGTGACCCAGGCTGTATCTTCCCGTGGGCTGTAGTACTCTCCTTCAGCTGCTGCACATCAGTGCTGCGCTTGGAGCTGCCCTTCGGGTGAATGATCTCGCCTGTCTCGCCGCCGGTACGTCACTTCCGCTTTGTTCCGTCACGTCACTTCCGGGCGCGGCTGGTTGGATTTCTAAATGGTGATCTCGCCTCTCTCCTCTCCCCTCTCAGGACGGCTCCCACTCTACGCGTTTCGCCAGAAAAGGGTGTGTGGCTTCCTCAGGAGTGTACCGCCCCTTACGCTCGGGTATCTTTTATATCCTCCTCAATTAGTATTTGATTGTAAACACTTGTACAAATCACTTAAAACACTTGGTCTGCACTAGTTGTTATCTCAGTTTCTATACATATAGTGGAGCACTTTTTTGAGAATCAAATTCTCTGACTGGGTTTACAATTTAACCTCTTCCTTGCTCTATAGAGATGTGGAATATATTCAATCCTAGTAATCTTATATTGAAATTATAATTAAAGGATGATCTCTACAATCAAAAGGAGATCAAGGGGTTTAGGTTTTGTCCTTAATCTGGGATTTGTTAGGTAGAGGGATTATGTTATTCAATAGGTCAATTTTGATAGGATCTAAATTGATCCCATTTTTCTTGCAGGGAATAGATTATAAAATTGTAAATATCAATGGGGAGTAAAGGGAAAAATGGGAAAAAAGGGAAAAAAAGGGGGGGAATAGGGGGAAAATTCCTTGTGATGGATCCTAGGGGCCTTAGAGGATTAACAATCCAACATGAAATATTTGAATTGTATAAAAATGGGAGCTCCATCATATATATGGATACCTATACTATCATACATATTCTGCCAGGGTTATCAAGAGGGGTTGATGGTATATTCAATGTACAAATTAAATATATGAGAAATACATGACCTTTTTGATATCAATGTTCACAGTACAAATATTAAAGTCAATAAATCGTTAGGACTTATAAAGCCCTATATTCTATAGCACTTCTTCAATATACATATATACAGAGTCTTTATATAAATGCAGAAAAAAACTTTACATATTGTGTGTATGTCTGGGGGAACTAGGCTAGAGTGACAACAATGACATAAACATTTGGATAACAGATGTTCATTGCGTGCTGTGGGAGATGAAAAAAAGGAAAGAGACAACAGAAGATGGAGAAAGCAAAATACCAGTTAGTAACATCCAATGGTTTTAAACTACAAAAATGGTGCCAGCTCTATTTCCATGTTCAGGCCCCTGGGGGAGAGGGTCCGCAACCTGTGAATCCAGACTATCCATGTGAAAGTCTCCAAGCAATATAATATTATTCTTCAAAGTAAAATTAATACATTTATTTGGGAATTTAAAAAGCCAAGGACCAATACTAAAACATTGCAAAGACATACATCTCAAGGTGGACTTGGGCTACCAAACATCAACAAATATTATCTCGCCACACAAGGGAATGGCCTTTTTGAACGGTTTCACTGAACTAAAAATAAACTCTGGGTGGAAATTGAAAATAATTATTGCAACGAAATAGATACAAATAAGGCTCCATGGCTCAGGAAGACAGATCACCCTAGAGGTCTGTACGAGCACCCACTATTGGTGAAGCGCTAAGTGCTTGGGACGAAATTTCTAAAGATGAGAGAATCTCCACGTTCCCATCCCCACTAACCCCAATATGTGGGAACCCTGATTTCCCCCCAGGGCTCGACTCCGGAGTATTAAAAAAATGGAGTCAAGTGGGTGTAGTTAGGCTGGAGATCTGATGGATACGGGTAAGACCAGATGTTTGAAACACTTTCAGTATCAGTTCGAATTTAAAGAACGGGAGACATGGCAATATATACAAATTTTACATTATATGAACGGAAAAAAAATATCGTACATCCATAGTACATTACTGGAAATGAATATTGAATCTAAACCAGGGTTTGTACTAGCCTGGGATAAAGAACCGGGCAGGGAGTACTCTGCACTCGAGTGGACACAGGTGTGGAGTAATGCAGCTCTTCCTCGATATCAACGAATATTGTAGAAAATGTATCTAAGATAATGTACAGGTGGTATTACACACCACAAAACCGGAAAGAATGCTACCCAGGAACTTCCAGCAAGTGCTGGAGAGGGTGTGAGGAGGGGGGAACAATGCTTCATATCTGCTGGGAGTGTAACATTATAGAGCGGTTTTGGGATATGATATTACAGCAGATTTTTAATATTACCAAGATCAGAATCCCCAACGCCCCGAGTATTACACTGCTAAACAGAGAAGGGGTCAAGGGCACAGAATTAGGAAATCTCTATTAATACACCTGCTAAATGCAGCAAGATGCGCCATCGCTGCCAACTGGATATGCTGGAGGCCCCCACTGTGGGGCATGAAGTTAGGGAGATTAAAGAGTTTGGGATTAAAAAAATAGCATGGAAAGTACTGATTTTTTATCAGTCAGACTATGAATGTCTGAGACTAAAGGTAAAATCAGTTATACTGACTCCAAATTAAACAGGTTTACAGAAAATCATTGACAGTTGGACTGTGCGCTTCTTGTGCAAACTTTCCCCCGTACGCACCCCTGCTGCTCTCCTCGGCGCATCGTGTTCCCTCCCCCCCCCCCCCCGCGCGCTCGACCCCGGCATCAAATGACGTGCGGGGTCATATGATCACGTCACCATGGTAACGTGACGTCACATGACCCTGCGGCATCATTTGACGCCGGGTTACCAGGACGATGCATCGCTGGAAGGGAAGGGAAGTTTATTATAATGCACGGTCCCCCGGCATTTAATTTAAATGCCTTGGGGGGGGGGAACACGGGACCTCTATAACTGCCGCGCCCCCTCACAGAAAATCTAGTGCCCCCAGTTTGCGCACCGCTGATCTACAGCATGGTTTCTGGCTACATTCAAATATATTGATCACAATGTATCTAATACATGTGTTATGTTGAGTAGTGAAGAGCTTGTTGGGTAGAAGTTAAACGTATGGGCTAGCTGGTGTCCAACGATGCACCAGGGTCTCTTACCGTGGAACACAGACAGCTAACTCTAACTGTGCAGAGCAAAGGAAGAGGAACTTGTGAGGCCGCTGCTCCATGTGGCTGGTAGTGACTCGGGGGTTAATCTGCATCTGATCAGCAGGTAGTATTAGCCCGGCTGCGTGTTTGGGCTGCTGGGGAGAGAGGCAGATCAGTTAGCAGCAGGGAAGAGGATAAACCAGAGCTCAAATACAGTCAGGAATGTGGCAGGAAATTATTCCTGAACATGCGCTGGGAGGCATATGACGAACAATTAAAGTGTTAAAGAGCCTGATTGGGCATATGCAATACAGTCAACTGACATATCTGTGCGACCAAAGGGTTAAAGATACACAGACTGCTGCCATTGGCACAGCAAGATTACATCATTGGAAGAGGTTATTGTAGCTGGGGGTTATTTGTATATTTAGGAGAGGGTGAAATTCAAGAGTTTTTTTAGGCTCATTACCCTGCCTCTCTCTTTGCATCTTCTGATTCAAACCACAAAGTAGTGCTGAATGATTCAATCAATGAATGAGGCAGAAGGTCTTTGCAGGTTTATATCACGCTGAACATAAAAATGCCATGTTATACATCAGCTATATAATCATTTATCTTGTTGTCACAAGTTTGATGTGATATGTTTCCGCTTCACTTGGGCCCATGTTTGCTGAATGGTGCTATAGCACAAGACACCTTATTTTATTTATTTATTTATAAAATGTGTTACCAGGAAGTACAGTAATACATTGAGAGTTACCTCTCGTTTTCAAGTATGTCCTGGGCACAGAGTTATGATGACAAATACACGGTTACATTAAATGAGCAGCGTTCTACATTATATATGAAGACATTGCGTAAACAGTAAAGATAATATGTTATAGGCGTATATAACAGTTACAGATAATATATATTATAGGCGTATGTAACAGTTACAGATAATATATTAAAGGCGTATGTAACAGTTACAGATAATATATGTTATAGGCGTATGTAACAGTTACAGATAATATATATTATAGGCATATGTAACAGTTACAGATAATATATGTTATAGGCGTATGTAACAGTTACAGATAATATATGTTATAGGCGTATGTAACAGTTACAGATAATATATGTTATAGGCGTATGTAACAGTTACAGATAATATATATTATAGGCGTATGTAACAGTTACAGATAATATATATTACAGGTGTATGTAACAGTTACAGATAATATATGTTATAGGCATATGTAACAGTTACAGATAATATATATTATAGGCGTATGTAACAGTTACAGATAATATATATTATAGGCGTATGTAACAGTTACAGATAATATATATTATAGGCGTATGTAACAGTTACAGATAATATATATTATAGGCGTATGTAACAGTTACAGATAATATATATTATAGGCGTATGTAACAGTTACAGATAATATATATTATAGGCGTATGTAACAGTTACAGATAATATATATTATAGGCGTATGTAACAGTTACAGATAATATATATTATAGGCATATGTAACAGTTACAGATAATATATGTTATAGGCGTATTTAACAGTTACAGGCCAGATTAAAATGTGAGACAGATTTAGTTTTGAAAGAACTTAGCCTGGTGGCGGCTGTGAGAGTCTCCGGCAGACTGTTCCAGTTTTGGGGTGCACGGTAAGAGAAGGAGGAGCGTCCGGATACTTTGTTGAACCTTGGGACCGGGAACAGTCTTTTGCAGTCAGATGTCAGGTGATATGTGCAATCCTTGGCATTAGCATTTGCTGTGCGATACGGTTTCTAACCAGTTGGTTTAGGGTGGATTTTTCCTATAAAGTACACCCAGTTTGGCATAGGTTTTGGATGTCAGGGTATCAGTGTGAAACCCAAATGTTAAATGGGAGTCAAACCATATGCCCAGATATTAAAAACTTGTGACAGGGGCTAGGATAGTATTAGCGTTGGTTCTGATCTGTAGCTCCATCATTGGAAGCTTTAGAAATTTAGCATTGGTCCCGAATACCATTGTTACAGTTTTGTCAGTGTTTAAAAAACAGTTTGTTTTGGGAAATCCAGTCTTCAAGTCGCGAAAAATCAGATTGAAGTTCGTGTCCAAGATCAGAGAGGCTATGGCTGTGTGCATATAGGATTGTGTCACTCGCATACATATGTATTGAGGCTTCCTTACAAGCTGTAGATAGATCATTAATGAACACTGAAAAGAGTAGGGGCCCCAGAACAGAGCCTTGCGGGACACAGCAGGTGATATCCAGGGGGTTGGAGTTACAGCCTTAGATAGAAACATGTTGGTATCTACAGTACCTGAAAGATAGGAGTGAAACCAGTTCAAAGCATGTTCCTCTATTCCGGAGCACCAGATCTTGCTTAACAAGATAACGTGATCAACAGTATCAAAAGCCTTTGCAAAATCTAGGAATATTGCACCAGTGAGTTGTCCCAGTTCCATTCCACACTGGATCTCATTGCAATCTGTTAGGAGGATAGTTACCGTGCAGTGTTTGGGGTGAAAGTCGGATTGGAGTTGGCTTATGGCACCTGAAGACACCTGATGTCCCATACAAGCGGTTGGGCTATAAGGTGTCTTTATGCATAGCACTGCTTATAAAATATGGCTCTAAATGTGGAGGAAGAGATCACAAGAGCCAAGAAACACCATTATTATATGTATGTGAAGTAGGTCTTCTGCTTACTCCTGTTGCTGTCACCTCTGCGTGCAGAGTAACTAAGTGCCTGCAATGTCCTCAGCTGCCGGTATTAGCCATACATACAGCTGTACACCTAGCAAGCAGGTGAACAGGGAAAGGGTTTTACAATATATACAAGTGTGCTTAGCCATCCGTAGGAAGTCACCTTGTTACACTTACTGTGTTTCGTCAGGGAAGCTGAACTGGTCCTGATGCTACTAACAGTGACATATTTGTTAGTGTGGATACTTTATAATTTTTCTGTTTTTAATAATCTTTTATTGAAGTCCATCTCTCCAATCTCCTTTTTGTGCTCCTTCTATAATACCAGCCTACAAACTGACCACAGCATATATATCTTTATTTATATCGTGCCCATAGTGTACTCTGTGCTTTACAAAGATAATACAGTCCAGGGAATTCTAAGCGCAACAAAGTCAGACAATAGCAAAGGAAATCACAGCCCTGGAGAGCTTACAATCTAAGTGGTATGTTTACACAACATGTACACAGACAGCAGGTGAGGGAATAAGTAGATGGCAGTGCTTGGTCACAGTGGTTGGTAGGAGTGACTGTGAGTGTGGGACAGTAGCCCTGAGTCCAGGCTATTGTGATGCTTCATTTAACAGGTGAGTTTTCAGGTTTGTGTTGAAGGTGGGAAGAGAAAGTGCTTGGTGTGTACTGAGTGTGAGGAAGTCCCACAGGTAAGGGATAGGGGGAAATGGTGTAAGGCAAGAGAGAGCTGTAGAGGTGAAAGGGTTGGAGAGGAGACCGTTATGAGTAGAGCGCAGGAGATGAGTGGGGGCATAACGAGAAATCAGAGTTGATATGTAGGAAGAAGTAGGTGCGTGGAGAGCCTTAAAGGTAAGGAGGAGAATTTAGTAGGTGATCTGAAATTTGATCCGAAGACAGGAGAGGGGTTTAAGGAGGAGATGAGCAGAGACTGTCATGGGACAAAATGAAAGTATTCTAGCAGCAGAATCTTGGATAGATTGCAAGGGAGAAAGTTGTGAGGCTGGGAGGCCTGTTAGCAGTATGTTACAGTAATCCAGGCGGGAGAGAATAAGGGCATGTATTAGAGTTTTAGCAGTTGATTGACAGAGGAAAGGGCGGATCTTGGCAATATTAAAGAGGAAGAAGTGACACATGTTGACCATGCTGTCAATGTGAATGGAAAAGGAAAGGGAAGAGTTAAATGTCACTCCCAGGCAGCGTGCTTTGGTGACAGGATAGATGGTAGTACCATTCACACAGTGCAGAACATGGACTGTAGTTATCAGAGGAAGGCTATCCGTGAATCTGCTTCATTTGATGAGATTGGACTAAGTACTTATTTTTTTCTGCCTCTCGATAGAAAGTGGCACTTGATGTGTTTTAGTGTTATTTCTTTATTTTGATTTACTTTTTGCATTCAGAAATACATTTACAGAGAACCAATATGTGTGGTGCTAACGACCAAAAACAGATATAGCATTATATCCTTGAAAAGAACAATGTTCCCATATAGCAGATCTTGACATGTAGACAATGAATAAATGATTAGGTAGGTAGTGTAGCATACTCGACTGGTAGCCTCCCAAATCATAAGTGCGGCTGTTTATCACATAGACAATCCAGAAGCCATAGCATATATAATCACTCCAATCATACCTTCATGCTGTTGAAGGGGATAACGTTATCACATGGACTCACTAGTGAACTGCAGCATCCAAAACAGAAATCCCTTGTTCCTAAGTTCCTGGGTGTGCTTCCGTTGTAGAGTTCAATGCAAAATTATGAAGGAACAGAGGACTACTTATGGAAAAGGGTAGAATAATAAATAGAGACGGCGTATTCTATAAAAAAAATTAAGTTGATTTATTGGTCATGAAGACAAGCTAGCGAAGGTGTCGCCCCACCAACGCGTTTCGCGCCTATGTACTTTCTCAAGGTCTTTGTACATGTTCAGAGCTCCATGAAAAACAATAATTGTGACATATTCTGGTAGTCACATTCAGAAGGAGAGGTGCCTGATTATTCCCCCGTACCACAGCGCAGGCAGATCTGCTCACAGTACAGGAACGCGCATCATTGTGTTTGCAGATCTGCTCACAGTACAGGAACGCGCATCATTGTGTTTGCGAGCTGAAATAAAGAAAGAGTCAGCAGGCAAACACACAGAATAACAGCATTGCACGGAGGGCGTCCAGCTCGTTCTCAGGAGTTTCATTAAGAAATGTTTCTCTCAGCTGTACTTTCATTTTAGGAACTTGCTCTAATTACTCTTTGCTTGCCAAATGGATATGAAGTACTTTAATTAGAAATGCTCTGCTGTTTTACACAGCACTAAAGGAGTAATAGCTATTCTCTCTCTGTACTCAAAGTGAAAGGGGTTATTTAAAATGAAATCAGAGGAGGCTTTAAGTAATTTTACAACTACTGTAAAATAAAATAGTCAAGCAGGCTTACCAACAAAAGCAAATAAAACGTGTTTTTGGTCGGAATGAGTACCCTATTCTTTGACATTTGAACTGTAGAAAAAGCAGGAAGAGAAAGTGCACCAAAGATGGTATTCATATAGTATATTGTCATAGAATACACATATACTGTACAGTCCCACATTTTCATAAAGGTGTAACCCCCTTTGGGATTACTATGGCCTTAAGGGGTTAACTGTGTGGCCCGCACAGAGTAACACCCCTTCCCCATCATATAGTGCTGTGGTGGCTCAGCAAAAGTTAAGCCCCGCCCCCATCTGCCTGGAGACAGTGACATCACGCTGGGATATAAATAGACGAGGAAGCTTCTGGAACTGACATCCCAGGAGGAGTTTAAGAAGAGGGATCTCACTGTGAATATGTATATAAGTTCCTATGTTTAGGATAGGGTAAGGTCACTTTCATTGCTTCCCAGTTAGGGAGCGTTCCCTGTTAGATAGAATCCCACAGAGATGATCTCAGACTACTCTCAGGTTCACAGAGAGACAGCGTATGCCCAGGGGAGGCTCCCCAAGCCACAGCCCCCAGGCATAGTTCACAAGTAGTAACCCTGGCACGTAATCGGAGCGGCTCTAAAGAGAGGCACGCAGTACTTGTACCGGGATACTGATCCCACAGTTCTGGATAGAAAGGGTAACAATTAATACAGATAGTTAGGGACGCTATGCAGAAGATGGCCACATAAAATGACAGTAAAAGGTAACAAGCTAAGCACAGACCCAGCACCCTGACCAGGTATGTGAGACTGAGCCCAGTCTGCATGGAACCAGCACCCTGACACGGTATGTGAGACTGAGCCCAGCCTGCACGGAACCAGCACCCTGACACGGTATGTGAGACTGAGCCCAGCCTGCACGGACCCAGCACCCTGACACGGTATGTGAGACTGAGCCCAGCCTGCATGGAACCAGCACCCTGACACGGTATGTGAGACTGAGCCCAGCCTGCATGGAACCAGCACCCTGACACGGTATGTGAGACTGAGCCCAGCCTGCATGGAACCAGCACCCTGACACGGTATGTGAGACTGAGCCCAACCTGCACGGAACCAGCACCCTGACACGGTATGTGAGACTGAGCCCAGCCTGCATTAACCCAGCACCCTGACACGGTATGTGAGACTGAGCCCAGCCTGCACGGAACCAGCACCCTGACACGGTATGTGAGACAGAGCCCAGCCTGCACGGACTCAGCACCCTGACACAGTATGAGAGGCCGAGCCCAACCTGCACAGACCCAGCACCCTGACACGGTATGTGAGACTGAGCCCAGCCTGCGCAGAACCAGCACCCTGACACGGTATGTGAGACTGAGCCCAGCCTGCACGGAACCAGCACCCTGACACGGTACGTGAGACTGAGCCCAGCCTGCACTGACCCAGCACCCTTACACGGTATGTGAGACTGAGCCCAGCCTCCACCGACCCAGCACCCTGACACGGTATGTGAGACTGAGCCCAGCCTGCACGGACCCAAACAAAACTGGCCCAATTTTGAGCAATGTGGCCTTTCGCATAACACACAGATTTTGCTGTAACAATGACACTGAGGTCGTTTTGCGCTTATATTGTTGTGGTTGCTAATTGGGGCGTGGTGTTGGGCAATACTGGGGAGCGATGCAGAAATTGCATAATATTATATTTCAGAAGTTTCATGCTTTCTCTCCACTATTCAAAATGAAATTGATAAAACCAAAGAAGAAACACAGATAACAGAAGCGCACACCCCAGCGCACGCCCCAGCGCACGCCCCAACGCACGCCCCAGCGCACGCCCCAGCGCACACCCCAGGAATTCCCCCCAGTATAAATAACACATTTATGTTGGGAATATCTGCCGCTTTGGACATGCTGAATCGCTGAGGATTGTCCGATTACAGTATGTAAATGTTAGAGCACTATAATGGGACTTGTTAGTGTAAATGGGAACTGTTAATTCTATAGGGGACCTCTGAGAACCAGCCTGTATTATCTAGTTGTCATGTGCTAATATGACGAGGATTTCATTTGTGCATGTAGTTGGTTTTTATGATATACTGTATATATTTATCGTCATCTTCAGCCCGTGTCTCCCCACTGCTGGATTAAACTTCCCCGAGGATGTTCCAGGTCCTGCGGCTGCAGGCTCACGTTCCCACATTCTGCCAACACTGTCTGGTTTCCTGTGTATATATTATATGTATGTATATATATATATATATTATATGTATATATGTGTGTTTGTTTGTGTGTGTGTATATATATGTGTGTGTGTGTATATATATATATATATATATATTGTGACAAACGGCTTACTCCGGGGCTCCGCCGTCTGTCCGGGACTGTTAGAACACGGTCTTTTAGGGTAGGTTAAATGATGAGACGTCACGTACTGTTCCTTTAAACAGGCTATGCCTGGTTTATTCAGTCCCAGGCACTGAGACTGCCACAGTTTAAACAGAAAACAAAGCCAAACAAAAAGCTGCTCGTCTGAGCGATAACTTAAACTTAGATGTCCCTGACTCAGAGTTGGAAGTGGCTTGTCCACTTCCACCAACAAAATAAGTACCTTTGCAGTCTTTAGACAAACTAACAGAATGAATGAAGCGATTTGGGAAAGAGGCTTTCTCACCCCTCTGCAGTTCAGCAGCCTTCCAGGCTCTTGGGCGGGGCCCAGAGGAAACAGGAAACAGGTCTTATATACCTGAACTCTAATCAGCATGACAGGTGACAGAAAACAGGCAGCAGACAAACTGTGGAATGGAGTGCCTGTACCACGAGGCTGCCCTGTTCAGCTTAGACAGGACAGAAACTGTTCAGTATCCTGGGAGCCCTGTATATGGAGTTTATTACCAACCCCTGGTTTCTGTCACATATCCTCCCCCCCAGCTCAGACCTCGAGGGGTGAGCGACCATGGATATTAGGGAGTGCATCCTTGACAACCCGTCGGCATTGCCATGTTTGTGCCCCGACCTGTGTTCCACAGAAAATTTAAAGGGCTGTAGGCTTAGGAACCACCTGGTCACCCTAGCGTTCTTCTCCCTATTTTGACACATCCAGGTAAGGGGTGCATGATCTGTGACCAATCGGAACTTTCTCCCCAACAGATAATACTTGAGTGTCTCTACAGCCCACTTTATTGCGAGACACTCTTTCTCGACTATGGAGTAATTTTTCTCCTGGGGATTTAGTTTCCTACTTAAATAAAGGATGGGGTGCTCCTCCCCTTGAGACTCCTGGGAGAGTACCGCCCCCAGCCCTACCTCAGATGCGTCGGTTTGGACTACGAACTCTTTGGAGAAGTCAGGTGTGACCAACACTGGTTGGGCACAGAGAGCTTCTTTCAGGCTTCTAAAGGCCTGTTCGGCTTCGGGGGACCACTTTACCATTAGCGGTCCTCTTGCTTTTGTGAGGTCGGTTAGTGGGGTTGCCTTAGTTGCAAAATTGGGAATAAACCTCCTATAGTAGCCAATTAACCCCAAAAAGGTCCTTACTTGTTTTTTTGTGACTGGCCTTGGCCAATTTTGTATCGCCTCTACTTTGAGTGTTTGTGGTTTGAGTAACCCTCTACCAATAGAATACCCCAGATACTTGGCCTCCTCCAGACCAATAGTGCATTTAGCGGGGTTAGCAGTTAGTCCAGCAGACCGAACTGCGTCGAGCACAGCTTGGACCTTTGGAAGGTGGGACTGCCAATCTTCACTATGGATTACCACATCATCCAGGTAGGCGGCAGCGTACCGAACATGTGGTTTTAAAATTTTATCCATCATTCTTTGGAATGTGGCGGGAGCTCCATGTAAGCCAAAAGGCAGCACCTTATATTGAAAGAGGCCGTCTGGGGTTGAGAAGGCTGTTTTTTCTTTTGCCCTTTCTGTGAGGGGAACCTGCCAGTACCCTTTTGTTAGGTCTAGGGTTGTGAGATATCGGGCTTTGCCCAGTCTCTCTACAAGTTCATCCACCCTGGGCATAGGATAAGTATCAAATTTTGACACCGCGTTTAGTTTCCGGTAGTCATTACAAAACCTTGTTGTACCGTCTGGCTTTGGGACTAAAACTATAGGGCTGTTCCACCCACTTTGGGATTCCTCAATTACGCCTAGTTTTAGCATTTTTTTAACCTCTAAACTTATAGCCTCTCTCTTGGCCTCTGGGATTCGGTACGGTTTAAGGTTAACTCGGACCCCCGGTTCAGAGACTATGTCATGTTTAATTACGTTAGTTTTACCTGGCTGTGTAGAGAAGATTTCTTTGTTCCTTCTCACTAAACTCTGGACCTCTCGTTTCTGATGCACGGACAGTGTTTCAGCTATGCTAACCTCTGGGTCAGTTTCTTGATTCTCTGACGGACCTGGGGGTACTAGGGTTAACAAGACCTCTCTATCTTTCCAGGGCTTGAGTAGGTTTATATGGTAAATTTGCTCAGGTTTCCTCCTACCTGGCTGCCTTACCCTATAATTTACTTCTCCCACTCTTTCCAAGACCTCATATGGCCCATGCCATTTAGCAAGGAATTTACTCTCCACGGTGGGAACCAGAACTAGTACCCTATCACCTGGAAAAAAAATTCTGACCCTAGCACCCTTATTATACGTATTCCTTTGTGCTTCTTGAGCTTTCTCCATGTGTTCCCTCACTATGGGTAGGACTGCAGCAATGCGGTCCTGCATTTGGGCAACATGCTCTATTACACTTCTGTAAGGGGTAACCTCGTGTTCCCAAGTTTCTTTGGCTATATCCAGTAAGCCCCTTGGATGTCGGCCATACAATAGTTCAAACGGGGAGAAGCCTGTGGATGACTGGGGAACTTCCCTAATGGCAAATAACAGGTATGGTAACAAACAGTCCCAGTTTTTCCCATCCTTATCGACCGCCCGGCGTAACATGCTCTTTAAGGTTTTATTGAACCTTTCCACTAAACCATCTGTTTGTGGATGATAGACTGAGGTTCTGAGATGCGTGATTTTTAGGAGTTTACATAGCTCTTTTGTTACTTGGGACATAAATGGTGTTCCCTGGTCAGATAAGATCTCTTTAGGAATTCCGACCCGGGAAAACAGAAGTACTAACTCTTTTGCTATGTTTTTAGCAGAGGTGCTACGTAGGGGAACTGCCTCCGGATATCGGGTAGCATAATCTAATATTACCAATATATGCTGATGTCCCCTAGCAGACTTTATTAGGGGTCCTACTAGATCCATAGCAATCCGGTCAAATGGTACCTCTATTATGGGAAGGGGTACCAATGGGCTGCGGTATGCTTTGAACGGGGCGGTGATCTGACATTCTGGGCATGAGGAACAATAGTTTGTAATTTCTGCCAGAACCCCAGGCCAATAAAAGCTTCGGAGAACCTTTTCTTTTGTCTTTTCCACCCCTAGGTGTCCCCCCAATGGATGACTATGTGCGAGGTGTAATACTACGTTACGGAATGTCCGTGGTACCAACAATTGTTTAGTTGTAACTGATTTTCTTTTATCAACCCGATATACTAGGTCGTTCTCTACCTCGAAGTAGGGGTAAGCAAGTGACCTATCTGGTTGGCCATGAGTACTATTCTGGTCCCGTATATTTCCCCTTGCTACCGCTAATGTGGGGTCCTCCCACTGGGCCTTCTTAAAACTCCCAGGACTGACCTCTAGGTCAACGAGGGTCTTATCCTGTACTGGGGTGGTAAGTGCCTGATCAACATCTTGATTTGGGGTATTCCCTACCAAAGTAGTGATGGGGAAGGGAATTTCACAGCACTCCTCCTTTTCCCCTTTCTTATTTGGGCCCTCGTCAACCTCCATTTCTGAAAAAGGGAAAGGATTTGT